>NC_136902.1:95028163-95060663 GCF_949606895.1 Notothenia rossii | reverse complement strand
AAATATTCAGTCAGATATATGGAACTGAAACATTTAAAATAATGTCCGAATAATATAGAAAATACTGGTGGAAAATGAAACAACATTTGAGAACAATGTCCATAAATCATATGAAAATTCCCTACAAAAATTAACAAAAATGCATAAAAATATTTGTTAAATGTGTGAAAAAAAAAGAAAGAAATATAGTTGAAAATGTGGTAAAAAAATATTTCGAAATTGACAGACAAATTTAAAACATCCAAAAATATATCTAAATATACGTGAAAGATTGGTGAAAAATATAAGAGCATTTTATGCCTGAAAAAGCCCAAATATAGTGTATATATATTAATATAAATATATACATATATAGTCTTCCTGTTATAGTGTGAGCGCTGTGTGGAGAGACTGACTGGAGGCAGGGTCGGCCGTGAAGTATTTGAGCATCGAGCGCTGCAGAGAGGGGATCCTCCAGCAGCAAAACACTACGGCGTTAGCAGCAATGATCCCTGGGAACACACACACACACACACACACACACACACACACACACACACACACACACACACACACACACACACACACACACACACACACACACACACACACACACACACACACACACACACACACACACACACACACACACACACACACACACACACACACACACACACACACACACACACACACACACACACACACACACACACACACAGTGATGATGACATAAAAACAAAACCTGAAAATGTTTCACTTTATGGTCAAACATAATTTTTAATCGTTTTTCACGTATTTGATAGAACGTGTTTTGCAGAGTGTCTCACCTGTCACCGTCCTCTGACCCTCGCTCAAGCTGTTCCACCATTGGTTGATCTGCAACAGCCAATCAGAGCTCAGATTGAGAACCTGAGATCAGAGAGTTCTTGAGTCTATGCTGATAAGGAGGAGGCGACGTCGCACCGTTACCTCTTTGCGGACGTTTCCTCGTTTCTGAGGCCGAAGCTTCTCCAGCCAATCAGCTCGGACCTCGTCGAAGTAGCTTTGCACCCGGAACTTCAGAGACTCATACTGCCAGATGGCCGCCGCACCGAAGGAGCAGCCTGTAAACTGAGGAGGAGTTAGTCTGAGAGGAGGAGGAGCTAGTCTGAGAGGAGGAGGAGTTAGTCTGAGAGGAGGAGGAGTTAGTCTGAGAGGAGGAGGAGGAGGAGGAGGAGTAAAGGTATCTACCCCCACGGTGAAGACGAGGGGCTTCAGGAGGAGTCCAAAGTCTCTCGGCGGGGAGGGGGGGGGTCGCTGCTCCGACTGGGGGGGGGAGGAGCGTCGGGGGGGAGGAGCCTCAGCCGGGGGGGGCTCTTTCAGGTTATGCTCCTCCCCCTTTTGTTCAGGTTTCCTCGTCCCTTTCCTGAAGAGGCAGCGCTGCTGAACGCTGACCCTGAGAGGCCCAAGCAGCACAAAGGTCAAAGGTCAGCAGAAACAGAGAGGGGTGAAGCAGCACAAAGGTCAAAGGTCAGCAAAAACAGAGAGGGGTGAAGCAGCACAAAGGTCAAAGGTCAGCAGAAACAAAGAGTGAAGCAGCACAAAGGTCAAAGGTCAGCAGAAACAAAGAGGGGTGAAGCAGCACAAAGGTCAAAGGTCAGCAGAAACAAAGAGTGAAGCAGCACAAAGGTCAAAGGTCAGCAAAAACAGAGAGGGGTGAAGCAGCACAAAGGTCAAAGGTCAGCAGAAACAAAGAGTGAAGCAGCACAAAGGTCAAAGGTCAGCAGAAACAAAGAGGCCCAAGCAGCACAAAGGTCAAAGGTCAGCAGAAACAGAGAGGAGTGAAGCAGCACAAAGGTCAAAGGTCAGCAGAAACAAAGAGGGGTGAAGCAGCACAAAGGTCAAAGGTCAGCAGAAACAAAGAGGAGTGAAGCAGCACAAAGGTCAAAGGTCAGCAGAAACAGAGAGGAGTGAAGCAGCACAAAGGTCAAAGGTCAGCAGAAACAAAGAGGGGTGAAGCAGCACAAAGGTCAAAGGTCAGCAGAAACAAAGAGGAGTGAAGCAGCACAAAGGTCAAAGGTCAGCAGAAACAGAGAGGAGTGAAGCAGCACAAAGGTCAAAGGTCAGCAGAAACAGAGAGGAGTGAAGCAGCACAAAGGTCAAAGGTCAGCAGAAACAGAGAGGAGTGAAGCAGCACAAAGGTCAAAGGTCAGCAGAAACTAAGAGGGTGAAGTTGAACATTGCTCAACTTTTGAATCCTGTAAATCTTCGCTTCGCTTCCCCACAATGCAGTTCGGCGAAAGTTGAGGCAAAGTGACGTCACCCCATTCAGAGTCAATGGGCAGAGAAGCGTTGGAAGATTTTTTTAAAGCTGCTGTGTGGACGTACCTTTACTCACCACTAGGTCACCAGACCCTCCCTTCACCCTCACACTGACCTCCTTCACCTCTGGGTCACCAGACCCTCCCTTCACCCTCACACTGACCTCCTTCACCTCTGGGTCACCAGACCCTCCCTTCACCCGCACACTGACCTCCTTCTCCCCTCTCTCTCCAAGTGAGGGTCTTACCCTCATTACCTCTGCCCGTCCTACCACCTGTCCTCTGGACCCTATCCCCTCAAACCTCCTTCAGACTATCGCTCCTGATATTCTACCGTTTCTCATTTCATCAACACTTCTCTAACTTCTGGTCACTTTCCAAACAGTCTCAAGGAGGCAAGAGTAAACCCTCTCCTAAAGAAACCCACTCTCAACCCGTCTGATGTTATTAACTACAGACCCGTCTCTCTCCTCCCGTTCCTGTCTAAAACACTTGAACGCGCTGTCTTTAAACAACTCTCCTGTTACCTCCATCAGAACAACCTTCTGGATCCGCACCAGTCTGGTTTCAAGGCAGGTCACTCAACAGAAACTGCTCTCCTTGCTGTCTCTGAGGAACTGCACACGGCTAAAGCAGCCTCCCTCTCCTCTGTCATCATCTTTCTGGACCTGTCTGCTGCATTCGACACGGTGAACCATCAGATCCTCCTTCACACTCTCCAAGAACTTGGAGTTTCAGGCTCTGCACTTTCCCTCCTCACCTCATACCTCAAAGACCGCACCTACAGGGTAACTTGGAGAGGGTCCGAGTCCGACCCTTGTCAATTAGCTACAGGGGTCCCTCAGGGCTCTGTTCTTGGTCCCCTCCTCTTCTCCTTGTACACAAACTCGCTCGGATCAATCATTAGCCCGCATGGTTTTTCATACCACTGCTACGCTGACGACACCCAACTCATTCTGTCCTCTCCCCGCTCAGAGACCCAGGTCGTCGCACGCATCTCTGCTTGCCTAGCAGACATCTCTCGGTGGATGTCTGCTCACCACCTCAAGCTCAACCTTGAGAAGACTGAACTGCTTTTCCTTCCGGGAAAAGATTGTCCCACTCTTGACCTAACAATCAACATCGGCCCCTCTTTTGTTTCCCCGACTCAGACTGCAAGGAATCTGGGTGTGACCCTAGATAACAAACTGTCCTTCACTGCAAACATCTCTGCTACAACCCGCTGCTGCAGATACACTCTTTACAACATCAGGAGGATACGTCCCCAGCTGACCCAGAAAGAGACGCAGGTTCTGGTCCAGGCTCTCGTCATCTCACGCCTAGACTACTGCAACTCCCTCCTGGCTGGTCTACCTGCATGTTCCATCCGACCTCTGCAGCTCATCCAGAATGCAGCGGCTCGTCTGGTCTTCAACCTTCCTAAATTTTCCCACACCACGCCGCTCCTCCGCTCCCTTCACTGGCTTCCAGTAACTGTTAGAATCCACTTGAAGACACTGGTACTTGCGTACCATGCTGTGAATGGATCTGGCCCTTCCTACATCCAGGACATGGTTAAACCGTACACCCCAGCACGTGCACTCCGCTCTGCATCAGCCAAACAGCTCGCTGCACCCGCACTGCGAGGGGGACCCAAGTTCCCATCAGCAAAAACACGTGGGTTTGCTATCCTGGCTCCAAAATGGTGGAATGAGCTCCCCATTGAAATCAGGACAGCAGAAAGCTTACACATCTTCTTCAGACTGAAAACTCATCTCTTTGGACTCCACTTCCAGAGATAGAATTACTAACAAAGCACTTATATACTAATAAAGGACTGGCTTATCTAAAGCCAGTTGAGTAGCACTTGAAATGTTTGGCTCTATGAAACCTGATGAACTTATATGATTCTGATTTCTTCAAGGTTGTATCTTCCTGGTCGAACACACTTATTCTAAGTCTCTCTGGATAAAAGCCTCAGCTAAATGCAATGTAATGTAAAGCAGCCCTCAGCTGGGTAGCTCCACGTGATGAGCCGGCCCGGAGCACTGCTCGGCCCCCGGCAGCATCACGTGCTTTCCACGTGATGCTCTGGCCACTACAAATATTGCATAAAAAAAAAGAAAATGGTGGACGAGCAATCTTTTTAAATAGTTTTGTTTCTTAACGCTATGACGCAGCGCTTCGTGAGGCGTTTGTCGTTGTTGGGTGAAAAGCAAACAGCTGTTTGCTGCGGAGCGCAGCGCAAGCAGGATCCCGTGAAGGGGAGCGCGCGCTCCTTCACTACAGACTGTCGTGCTACCTAACCATTCGCAAAATGTTTTTAATACCAGCGGTAACCGGGCAACGCCGGGCAAAAAACTATCTTCAAATAAAAGAAAGTCACCGGAGGAGTTAAAGGAGAGTGACAGGGAGCATGAGAAGAAGAGGGAGAGAAAGTTTCAGCTTGATCGATGGAGTTGGCTTCTAGTGGTGCAGTGACGCGTCCTAAAACCCTTTAATAATCTATCGATTAGATTTATGATTCTAACATTATAAAAGTAGGGAAGACATGTGGAGATTATCCGGCTGAACAAAACGTGCATTTATCAAACAGGTTCGTTTTCCACAGACCTTATTTCCAGCTATTTTCCAAAACCCTGTGGAGAAATCCCTCCAACACACACGAACGTGCACATGACCAATGAGGGCAGAGATCAGTTTGTGCACAGATGGAAGGCTGACAGGCAGGTAGGCCATCCAGTTACTTTAGCCGGCTCAGATGATTGGTCGTGCTTTTTACAGAACCACGGCTTCCAGAGATGATATTTTTTATGGATTTATTGTCAAAGCACTCCAGATATTCATTGCTATCTGGATGTTAGGAGCATTCCATGGAATATAACAAAAAGTGTATCTCAAGTGAATTACCTACCCCACCTTTAAGTACAATTTAGAGGTACTTGTACTTTATTTGAGTGTGTCCATTTTATGCTACTGTGTACTTTTCCTCCACTACATGTATTTAATCCCTTCAGTTACTTCTCAGATGTGGATGAATGATGTGAAATCTAATCAAGTGTTAAATCAGACTTTAGTTCCACCTGGAGTAAATCCACAAGCTACCCTGCAGTATACAAAGTCATTCAGACTAGCTGCACCTTTACCAGCTTTGAGAACACTTTCATGATCAATCATTATAAAACATATCATATCTATTATTCTGAAATGGACCAATCTGCACAATGACTACTTTTACTGTCTTTCACTATATTTTGATGAGAATACTTTTCTACTTTCACTTGAGGAACATTTTGAATGCAGGACTTTTACTGTAACAGAGTATTCCTACACTCTGGTACTTCTACTTTTACTCAAGTACAAGATCTGAGTACTTCTACTTTTACACAAGAACAAGATCTGAGTACTTCTACTTTTACTCAAGAACAAGATCTGAGTACTTCTACTTTTACTCAAGACCTGAGTCCTTCTTCACCTCTGATCATAACAAACTGCTGTTAGCCACCATGCTACAATTAGCTGCTAACACCCAGCTAAGTCTAAGCGTCCTTCAGAAGCTAACATGCTAACTCCGAGCAGCGGGGCTCCGTTTGTCTGTTGGCCGGGAAAGGCAGCCTGTTTTCGAATGCGGTGACTGACCTGCCGCCCCTCGCGGAGCTCCGTAGAGCATCTTCTCCGGTGAGTCTGAGCAGAACCGAGCAACTCCTCCACGCCATGTTGGTGACCCTGTGACCCGGGGAAGGTGCATCATCTCCGGGGACACTGAGAGCAGAGAGTCGGGGGAGAGCGCCCCCTGCAGGACGGAGACTGCAGCACCATCAACACACACATTTCCCATGTTTTTGGGACTTTTTTTTCGGAAATATTTCTGTTGTTTACGAAATGTTTCACTTTTTTTTAAACCTTTTATACAAATATTTGACACTTTTTCGTATATTTTTCAACCTTTAAAATGTTCGTATATATTTCCCATCTAAACAATTCCCGAAACTTTTCACATTTTACACAAATTCCCCCCAAAATGTGATGTTATTCTATATTATCGAACATTTTTCAATAGTTTTTCACCCATATTTTCTGACTTTCTTCCACAATTTTCATGACATTTGGGTCATTTTCCACAGGGAGATTAGTTCCTATATTTTTTACACATTTGTTTTTTTAGAACATGTGGGCCCCATGACTCCTTTTTGTTTTGTTTTTTGCACTGTATATATTTAGCACATTTTAACATTATTATATTCTGACCTTTAACCTTTGTGTGCTGTTTGGGTCTGTGGTGCAGTGTTTACGAAAAGAACATGTATTCAATGTAATTGTTTTAACCTGCTTTATTTGGGGTTGGACCTCACATCCTCTAGGGGGGTTCTCACCTCCTCTAGGGGGGTTCTCACCTCCTATAGGTTGGACCTCACCTCCTCTAGGGGGGACCTCACCTCCTCTAGGGGGGTTCTCACCTCCTCTAGGTTGGACCTCACCTCCTCTAGGGGGACCTCACCTCCTCTAGGGGGGTCCTCCTCCAGGGGGGTTCTCACCTCCTCTAGGGTGGACCTCACCTACTCTAGGGGGGACCTAACCTCCTCTAGGGGGGTTCTCACCTCCTCTAGGGGGGTTCTCACCTCCTCTAGGGTTGGACCTCACATCCTCTAGGGGGGACCTCACCTCCTCTAGGGGGGTTCTCACCTCCTCTAGGTTGGACCTCACCTCCTCTAGGGGGGACCTCACCTCCTCTAGGGGGGTTCTCACCTCCTCTAGGTTGGACCTCACCTCCTCTAGGGGGGACCTCACCTCCTCTAGGGGGGTCCTCCTCCAGGGGGGTTCTCACCTCCTCTAGGGTGGACCTCACCTACTCTAGGGGGGACCTAACCTCCTCTAGAGGGGTTCTCACCTCCTCTAGGGGGGTTCTCACCTCCTCTAGGGTTGGACCTCACATCCTCTAGGGGGGACCTCACCTCCTCTAGGGGGGTTCTCACCTCCTCTAGGTTGGACCTCACCTCCTCTAGGGGGGACCTCACCTCCTCTAGGGGGGTCCTCCTCCAGGGGGGTTCTCACCTCCTCTAGGGTGGACCTCACCTACTCTAGGGGGGACCTAACCTCCTCTAGGGGGGACCTCTCTCTCTCTCTCTCTCTCTCTCTCTCTCTCTCTCTCTCTCTCTCTCTCTCTCTCTCTCTCTCTCTCTCTCACAGAGGCTCTGTGCTCCTCCATTGCGGCTTGCGTTAAAAAATAAAATAATAATAAACTAACGGGATTTCGTAAAGTGGAGGGGACATGTCCCCAGTGGAAATTACGCCATGCGTGTGTGTGCGTCAAGTTGCAACACACACAGAGTAAAGCTCCGCCCCTCATGTGCTGTAAAGGCTGCATGAGTAGGCTGCTCAATCGGGCTGATGTGTAGATTCTGCCAGAAGGAAAGGTCACACTCCTTATGAAGCGGTGAGGTGACACATTACTTTTCTTCCCGACTGCAACTCTGGTCCCGCAAATCAAGCAAGAACGTGATTGGTCGATATTCATTGTGGGGTGGGGGGAGGAGGGGTCTAAGATATAGAGTTGTAGTAGCCTAAGTAGATTGAGTTCGCTATGATTGAGGTTTCGTTTATGCATAGGGTAGATTCTTTTAATTACATTTCCTTTTTTGTTTTGTGTATTTTTTACATTTTGGATTTGCTTGGCGAGCCATTTTTAGAACATGACCCGCGGGAGACTAAGTGCCCGCGGGCAACGTGTTGGCTACCCCTGGCATAAACTAAAAACTGCGGTGATGAAACTCAATATCATGGATTATCAAGGATTATCTCTGAAACAGTATGGAGCTCAAAGGCTTTCTCTCTTACCGGTTATACCACAAGGTGAGTTCCTTTTTATTTCCTAGATTGATGTTTTAATTTTAATATAGTGTTTGGGGGGGGGGAGTGTTGCAGTAGAATATTCCCCTGTAGCGCCCGGTACCTTAATGGGAAACCCCACATATTTGAGCACCCTGAAAACGTCCAGCTACCCCACAGCACCCCCAACATAAATCTCTGGCGCCGCCACTGATATTATATCGGCTATTTTAGAAAATATATATATTTACTGATATTTTGGGGTATTTTAAGAATGTTTTCCAGAGTTTTTCCCAAAATATTTAGAAAAGAAAACAAGATGTGTTTCTTAAATTTCTGCTTGAAGTGTCTTCGTTTGAGGACGAAAATAAAGACCATTGACTAAAACTTTGATGCAATTTATTGAATAGTCTTCAGAGAGAGTAAAATGTGTTAGTGAGAATTTTCTCCTACAGAGGTTAAAATATCACCGACAAATTTAAATACAAAAACAAAACATGACAACACCTCCCCCTCAGGTAACAGAGAAGCCTGATTTCAACCTGATTTACATTTAAACCAGTGTCTCATTAACACAATTATTCTTGTGCATTTTATTTTGTAAGAGGGTAGGAAAGGGGGCGGGGCTTCGCCGTGTCATCATTTACCAAAAATAAAACAAACAAAGGAGACATCAAATAGCACCAACATTAATCTCAGGCTAAATAAATACTTTGATGACATTTACAGTAGAAATATAAAACGGTCGAGTTCAAACATATTTACAAATCACAGAGAGATAATACAGAACCAGAGATAAAATAAAAACAAATGTTATTAAAGAAAACGTAACAGGAAGTCACACACGTTGTTTTGTGACGGCGGCTACAAACCTTTAGTTTATTTAAAGAGGATAAATATTCTAACACAAATAAAACACAGATTAAACTGAAAGAAGTATCCGGTTCTGGTTCTGTTCAGATGTTTCTCAACTCTCTTGTTTTTTTACACTGAAACCCAAGAAAACATGAATACAAATCGGGAGAAAATTGCTGTTTGAAAGAAAACTGGGGAAAAAAACAAGATTTAAAGTCAAATATATTCACAGTTTCTCAAACGATTCTCTGCCTGCTTATTAACAAAATACTGACTGACCAATCACACGCAGTCGCTGCCTCCCCGGGCCGACCAATCAATGACTCTCAGTGCAGTTCTGGTTGGGAGGGATGTATTATAAGAACTGGAAACCGCCAAAACACCTCTGAGTAAAGAGGGCACCAATGTTATGTAATGGTAAACACTTCCCGTTTTCAAAATGGGCGTGGTCTATTAGCATGAGATATTTACACAGTTAACACGTTTAGCATTCAGAATATAGGTTTAGCTCATTAGCATTAGCTCAGTCTCCTAAATGGGTGTGGTCTGATGTATTTATATCTTATAAGGCTAACACAGACATTAAAACAGCTAACGCACGTGTTTAGCATCATGAATATGAGTTAGCTCGGGCGTCGGCTACTAGACGTTAGCTAGAAAGCTAAGTTTAGCTAATGTTAGCACTCTGTGTTAGCATTACAAATCAGAAAATTGTTCAAACATATGTCATTTTCTCCAGATTTGTCCTTTTCAAAAATGCCATTTAATGCTTTAGAGAATGTATTTGTTCTTTGTTTTGATATTTTCACAGCTTACTGTTTAGCATTACCAACATTTGTTTGCTAGGGAGTTTGCTAAAGTTAGCTAACGTTTAACGCTTCTAGGTTAAAGGGACAGTTCCAGAGGTGAAGAAGTACTCAGGTCTTGTACTTGAGTAAAAGTAGAAGTACTCAGATCTTGTACTTGAGTAAAAGTAGAAGTACTCAGATCTTGTTCTTGAGTAAAAGTAGAAGTACTCAGATCTTGTACTTGAGTAAAAGTAGAAGTACTCAGATCTTGTACTTGAGTAAAAGTAGAAGTACTCAGATCTTGTACTTGAGTAAAAGTAGAAGTACTCAGATCTTCTACTTGAGTAAAAGTAGAAGTACTCAGGTCTTGTACTTGAGTAAAAGTAGAAGTACCAGAGTGTAGGAATACGCTGTTAAATGACTGCATTCAAAATGTTACTGAAAGGCGCCCTCTTGTATTCCGGTGTCCAGCTCTTATAATACATCCGGGGCTGTGAGCGGGGCCATCGTTACCTCAGGTGATCTCACGCCATTTTTCTGATGAGGAGAGAACGTCACGACAACGCCACCAACCAATCAGCTGGCAGTATGAGAAAAAGAGCTTTTTGAACAATAAAGCATGCAGGCATGTCCCAGTAGAGACACTACACACCGATATACACCTGGACATCAGCAGGCATCAGTCATCAGACATCTTCGGCCCGAACAAAGTACATTTTCTCCTGATTTGTTCTGGTAGGTGTTTTCTCTTTAAAGGTGATCGAAAACATTTCAATTTGAATGCAGCCTAGTGTCCGTATTGACGTTTAATATATTCATTAAAGCACTCTTTGCTCTCTTGATAAACTGAACACAACGGATTGATTGGTAGCGTTATCTTTCGGACAGTCTCTCCTCACAGGGACTAAGGTCTGTCTTTGAGTTTCCACTTTAATGGTGTTTGAATACATTTGACTGGAATTTTAATTATAATACTAATTAAAGCCCTTAGATACGGTGGACAGGTGCAACGCGTTACAATGACCCAAATCTCTCCCATCAGGAGAAACACGCTGCAGCTTCAGAAAGGATGCAGATATAAAAACCCAAAGGTTCCACGTGAAGAAACATCTCCATCAACTTGGCAACACATGCAGCGTTTAGAGAACATTCAGCAGCTTGAGGAGACATGCAGCGTTTAGAGAACATTCAGCAGCTTGAGGAGACATGCAGCGTTTAGAGAACATTCAGCAGCGTTTAGACAACATTCAGCAGCTTGAGGAGACATGCAGCGTTTAGAGAACATTCAGCAGCTTGAGGAGACATGCAGCGTTTAGAGGACATTCAGCAGCTTGAGGAGACATGCAGCGTTTAGAGAACATTCAGCAGCTTGAGGAGACATGCAGCGTTTAGAGAACATTCAGCAGCTTGAGGAGACATGCAGCGTTTAGAGAACATTCAGCAGCTTGAGGAGACATGCAGCGTTTAGAGAACATTCAGCAGCTTGAGGAGACATGCAGCGTTTAGAGAACATTCAGCAGCTTGAGGAGACATGCAGCGTTTAGAGAACATTCAGCAGCTTGAGGAGACATGCAGCGTTTAGAGAACATTCAGCAGCTTGAGGAGACATGCAGCATTTAGAGAACATTCAGCAGCTTGAGGAGACATGCAGCGTTTAGAGAACATTCAGCAACGTTTAGAGAACATTCAGCAGCTTGAGGAGACATGCAGCGTTTAGAGAACATTCAGCAACGTTTAGAAAACATTCAGCAGCTTGAGGAGACGTGGAGCGTTTACTAAAAGCTGCAGAAACCAAACACTGCAAATACAAAACGTTGAAGAAGCTCAAAACACAACGGAGACCAGGGGACACTAAAGAGTGACGTACACACCTGGGAGACCAGGGGACACTAAAGAGTGACGTACACACCTGGGAGACCAGGGGACACTAAAGAGTTATGCACACACCTGGGAGACCAGGGGACACTAAAGAGTGATGCACACAGCTGGAGACCAGGGGACACTAAAGAGTGACGCACACAGCTGGGAGACCAGGGGACACTAAAGAGTGACGCACACAGCTGGGAGACCAGGGGACACTAAAGAGTGACGCACACAGCTGGAGACCAGGGGACACTAAAGAGTGATGCACACAGCTGGGAGACCAGGGGACACTAAAGAGTGACGCACACAGCTGGGAGACCAGGGGACACTAAAGAGTGACGCACACAGCTGGAGACCAGGGGACACTAAAGAGTGAAGCACACAGCTGGGAGACCAGGGGACACTAAAGAGTGAAGCACACAGCTGGGAGACCAGGGGACACTAAAGGGTGACGCACACAGCTGGGAGACCAGGGGACACTAAAGAGTGACGCACACAGCTGGGAGACCAGGGGACACTAAAGAGTGACACACACAGCTGGGAGACCAGGGGACACTAAAGAGTGACGCACACAGAAGCAGAGCATGTCTCCTCACGTTGCTGGAGATGTCTCTTCATGTGGAACACTTGTGTTTTTATATCTGCATCCTTTCTGAAGCTGTTTCTCCTGATGGAGGGGATGTGGGTCGTTGCAGCACGTCCCCACCGGTCGCCCTCCACATATCTCATCCCGTAGAGTTCGTATTAAAGTATAAAAGTTGCAGATCAAACATGATGCCTAAAAAGAAACCGACCGCTCAGTGTCCTCTGTGACGTTTCCTGACAGAATGAAGCAGTCTGTGCTCTCCTGATGAACACCTCTGATTGGTTGGCTGCCGGGCCGTTCCTTCCTATAGGCGGACTATGCGGATGCCCCCAAGCTGAACGTTCAGGCTCAGCCTCAATATCTTTGGGGAGAATTGAAATGAGCCGTCTTTCTTTGGAGACAGCCGAGCCCCCTCCTGTGTTCGGTGAAGCGTTATATGCTTACAAATCTAATGTAGGATATAAACAGGACTAAACTGCAACGAGAGCAAAGCTGAGGCTTGTGGGTAATAACGTCCAAATCATCGTTGGGCTGTCAGCCAATGAGTGACGACTGAGGAAGGTGAACAATGTGAATTATGCTGCATCTCTTGCATTTGTTGAAATACAGGAGCCTTATTGTTTACCTTTTTAATATACTTTTTTGTAAGTTTCAATTGCTTGGTTTTCATGAAATTAGTTTACCTCTTAAAGTGTAACAGATTGATGCGTCTCCTCAGATCCTCTTAAAGGAGGGGGGTCCAAACTTTTTTCACCGAGGGCAACATAGAGAAACATATTCAAAGGGCAGGGCCGCTCCCTAGAGGAGAGGTTTACTGCCTCATAAGGGAAGTTATAAGTTAGCTAAATCAATCAAAGGTGAGCTATACTAGCAGCTCGTCCCTTAAAACAGAAGCTTCAGAGTGATTATGATAAGAGGACATTTGAAGAGTATATTTCAAGGTTGTTATTTAAATAAGTTATTGGACTTTTTTCTTATCAACTTAGAATTGTTAGAACATATTTTCAACTTGAATTGACTGAAGGTGGTCTCATTAACACATGAATACTACTGGGTAATATATGTTTACAGATATATTTAAGAAGTAAAATACAAGACAGGCCCAAGTTTCATTTGTGGGCAGTATTACATTATACTTTCAGAATTTGCTGAGGGCCGATTCAAATGTAGTTTGGACACCCCTGTCTTAAAGGCTTCAGAATCCCCCATTGTAGTTTGAGATAAATAGGGCCCCCAAACACCATCTTGCATAGGGCCCCCAAACAGCTAGAAACTGCCTTGATTGGTTGTCAGCGATAAGCTCCTCCTCCTCACTCCTTCATGCAGACGTTGCACCTCCCGATGCTCTCCCTCTGCTGCCAGCTCTCCTTCAGTGTGGAGGAGGCGCTGTCGGAGGAGGCGGAGCTTATTGAGGCCTCCACGCGGGTCAGCCAGAAACTGTAGATGTTGGCGAAGTAGTGGCAGGTTCCTCGGGGCCCCTGGCACTCCACGAAGGGTTGGGCTCTGAAGTCCTTCAGACAGCTTCCTGAGGACGTGAGAGACTGGCCGCCGCCCTCATCCCCTGCTCCCGTATGCTGCAACACACACAGGAAATGACATCATCGTGAGGCGTTCCACTGACTTCCTGCAGACATTTCCTTCACTGAGGCTAAGGCACCTCTTTTCACCCTCTGTCTGAAACCAGAGCCCAGTCTGCTCTGATTGGTTAGCTGGCCGGCTCTGTTGGGATTGGTCAACCAGCTTAGAGTTGTCCCTTCCCTTAGTCTATCACGTGCAATGTGAAAAAGTGAGAATTTGAAAAAAAGTCTAATGTTTTGAAAAGAAAAGTCAGAATTCTTAAACTTTCTTTAAAAATTCATAGTTTTTGAGATTTTGAGAAAAATGTCAGAATATTTGATAAAAAAGTCTGATAACAAAAGTCCTCCCCAGTACCCACCATTAGGAAGGAGTAACCGCTCCACAGGCTCCTCCACCGCGGGGGGCATTGGGGCTGGGAGGAGCTCTGGCTGTGCAGAGCCACCGGAGACGAGGCGGCTTCACACACAACACACCGACTGATGTGCTCCTCGATGGAGGCTCCGCCCACTGGGAAGCTGGGCACCGCCGCCGTGGTCGACAGCCAATAGGATTTGTCGTTTCGACTGGCGTAGGAGCAGGTGCCCATGTTACAGGAGGAGAAGGGCATCGTGGAGAAGACCCTCATGCAAGAGCCCGCCTGACCTGGAAACAACAGTCATAGAAATAGAATCAGGAGGGAGTAATCCCAGAATGACAAGCGGAGAAAAGACCCTTGGAGACATAACGCTGAGAGGCTAAAAGAGTCCGTGCTGAAGTTGTTGATCCTGATGTTTAATGAGGGAAATAAGACTAGCTAGCCTAGCTTCCCCTCTTTGTCGTCCACACACTAAATACCTTCCACCCATGAGAGGAATGACCGATACCACCTGTGTCACTTAACATTTACAATCCTCTGCAGGCAGCTGCATGTATGACAAAAAAACACATTACCCAAAGAAATGGCAACAAAAGGTTTCTTAACAGTTTTGTGTAGTATTACGTGTCCCTAATAACAAACTAAAAGTCTACCAAAATCTGACCACTAGAAATGTGTAATATTCAAGATGGCGTCCAAGATGGCCGAAAAGTCCTTACTGGAACAAGGCTTCATGATATCCTCAAAATCTAAATATTGGATTTAAACATTTTGTAATCATATTATTGCAATTTGGTCCAGTGGATTTCTAGGCCGCCAAAAGACAAATAAAATACTTTAAATGTAATTAATTTAAATGATGGAGTTATTTTAAGACGCCAACTTGAAAATGAGACCTTTGCAGTGGTCAGGTTTTGGTAGACTTGTAGTATGTCATAAGTACCTGATACTAAAATAATCCATTGAAAAACCTTTCGTTGCACGTTGTTTGGGGTCACACCATATTCACAGCTGACTGTTGTCTTATTTGAAGCAGGTTTCTTGCTATTCTGAGTTTGTATCCCCATGGTTGATGCATTGTGATGTGGATTGGATAGAAGCTAGATGTATACCCAGGTCCTGAGTGTGCGCCTTCTCCTGCCCCTCCAGGTACAGCAGGCTGTATCCCACCCACAGGACCCTCATGTTGATTGGACAGGTGGGGATCAGCTTTGATTGGCTGTGCATCACCAACATAAAGCCAGAGTTCACCTTCTTGGGGGGTCCGGAGGGTCCGCGGTCACCCATTTGCCCGGGATCACCTGAGACACACAAAAAAAATAAAGCAACAGGAATTTAGATTCACATTGTTAGAAAACTCTCCCTGGTCTCCGGCTTGAGCTTCAGCCTCAGGATCCATGTATCTGTGACCCTCTCCAGAATGGAAGGAGTCATCACATACAGAGCATCAACTAGTTCCTGAACAGTGTCCTTCACATGCTGATATCCAAGAGAGGGAGTTACACAGTCACAAGATGGAGGAATAGAAAGCAGTATTCAATGTTTACTTCAGATTAGCTCCATGTCAGAAATGATCATGCTTGTCATATGTCTCTCTCCATAGAGGCTGAATCATCATGTTAATCACATAGCTATCATATGCCTCAAACAGTCCTGATGCTCTTCTAGGTAATCACACATCCTGTCATGTTCACAGCTACAGCTGGGATACCTTTGTGATCAGGGTTAGGTTGTAACGGAATACATGTAACGGCGTTACGTAATCAGAATACAAAAATCAAGTAACTGTATTCAGCTCGCGTTACAGTTGAAAAACGAGTAATCTGATTACAGTTACTTTCGTAAACCGGAAGTGAATACATTTTGGATTACTTATTGGAATTATTGGTGGAAAGATTTCCGAACAACGTTTAATATTCATGACTAAAGGAACAGCCGAATCATCACAGCGCACAAAACCTATCACCGCCGCAGATGGACCAGAAAAGGGAGCGTTTGAAAAGAAAGGGGCGGGTTTAAGTCGGGTGTGTGTGTGTGTGTGTGTGTGTGTGTGTGTGTGTGTGTGTGTGTGTGTGTGTGTGTGTGTGTGTGTGTGTGTGTGTGTGTGTGTGTGTGTGTGTGTGTGTGTGTGTGTGTGTGTGTGTGTGTGTGACTGGTGCTACAGTTTAAATATGTCAATGAGAAACGGAGTCCTCCTCCAACAGAGCAACATGAATATATGTAGGACATAAAACTAATACGACTGATCAACTAATGCAAGAGAATGTTTTGAGACGGTGTGTTGGGGTCTCACCTTTCCCTCCGACTGATCCTCGCTCCCCCTGAAGGCCCATATCTCCTCGGTCTCCATCTGGACCCAAAGACCCCCCAGGGCCTGTTGGACCCTCAGGACCCAGGTCCCCCTTTCTACCTGAAACACACAAAAAAGTTGCTGTCAGAAACAATGCACGACGGGTTTTGGAAGTATTGAGTATGTAAGTCGCTTTGGATACAATTATTTAAAGCTTTAGACCCAGAATCAGAACTTTAGTAACAGCGCTGAAATAGAGGGATATGAGGGATGTTTAAAATGCATGATCTGTTTGGTACATTGAGCAAAACACTTCATAGACTCTGAGACCCAGAATGTAGAACTAAAAATAGTATAATAGGAGACCTTTAAAACTCTACATCTGTGCACCAGAGGGCTAGTTGTGTAGCGTTCCCTCACCTTTGGGGCCGGTCAGACCCATTTCTCCCTGAAGGCCGATATCTCCAGGTGTCCCGGGGGGCCCGGGGTCCCCTGAGGGCCCCTGGGTGGATGGGGGGTACGTGGGGCAGGGGGACACGCGGCCCTGCTCCCCCTTTGGACCCACCGGACCAGAAGATCCCTTCGGTCCTGAAAACCCTCCGGGACCCGTAAAACCTTGAGGTCCCCGAGTTCCTGGCAGTCCCATCAGACCTGAAGACCCCTGAATACCTGCACACACACACACACACACACACACACACACACACACACACACACACACACACACACACACACACACACACACACACACACACACACACACACACACACACACACACACACACACACACACACACACACACACACAATGTTTATAGAACTATATTACGGTCACATGACTTCTCGTCACCACCGCTAAGCTAAAGGCTAATGTTGGGCTATAAAGGAACTACAGCACGGTCACATGACTTCTCGTCACCACCGCTAAGCTAAAGGCTAATGTTGGTCTATAAAGGAACTACAGCACGGTCACATGACTTCACGACCGCTAAGCTAAAGGAGGCTAATTCTGGGTGTGATGACGTTTAGTTGTAACATTTAGACTCTTGTTATCCATCTCCATTTCTAAATCCACCAGTGGGGTATTTACTTACGTATTTTATGTGGTAGAACAAAACTTTAAAACATCTTCAACTTGTGTCAACCACAGACTTTATTTCACGATAACAACCAAAAACACATTCAGAAAACCATTGACCTCCAGACCAGGGGACAGGAAGTGGTCAAATGCTGAGTCATTTAGTACTTTATTTTGGAGACTGACCTTTGTCTCCTGGATTCCCACAGAGCCCTGCCTGTCCTGGGGGCCCCTGAGATCCCTTTTGGCCCTTTGGCCCCGGGCAGCCTGTGTCCCCGTTCTCTCCGTCATCTCCAGGCACCGGAGTGTTCTCACCTGGTTCCCCAGTCTCACCAGCACATCCTAAAACATCAAGCAAAAGGTCAAAGGTCATCCAGTTGATTGACCTGCTAAACCCTGCAATGGAAATTGTCCAATAAAGTGCACATTAGTATTTGAGCTTATCTCCGAACGTTTTTATCTTTCAAAGTTGGTAAAGTTAAACGGTAATGTTGGTCAAACCTGGCAAACCATCATAATTATTCAGGTACTGAAGTTGTGTCATACATTTAAAAAACTGCAATGCAATGCATTCATCAAATTCAAATGATTATTCACGTAACATAATGACATGGTGGAAAACCAGAATACTTGATTTAGCTGAATGCAATCCCCAGAAGTGAAACGCTAACATATGACTATACATGTAACCTGCTCTATCGAAATCAGTCGCATTGACCCGAAGACATAGTTTGAGTTGTGTACACTGTTGGAAAGAGGAGGTTCCTAGCTTTCTAATGATATCAGGATGGTTTTTGTACTCCAAATATTAAGCGAAATATGTCACATTACAGGACTGTCTCAGAAAATTAGAATATTGTGATAAAGTTCTTTATTTTCTGTAATGCAATTAAAAAAACAAAAATGTCATACATTCTGGATTCATTACAAATCAACTGAAATATTGCAAGCCTTTTATCATTTTAATATTGCTGATTATGGCATACAGCTTAAGAAAACTCAAAAATCCTATCTCAAAAAATTAGAATAGTTCCTCAGACCAAGTAAAAAAAAAAGATTTATAACAGCAAAACACAATCAAACATTTGAAAATGTCCATTAATGCACTCAGTACTTGGTTGGGAATCCTTTTGCACGGATTACTGCATCAATGCGGCGTGGCATGGAGGCAATCAGCCTGTGGCATTGCTGAGGTGTTATGGATGCCCAGGATGCTTCAATAGCGGCCTTTAGCTCATTAGCATTGTTGGGTCTGGTGTCTTTCAGCTTCTTCTTCACAATACCCCACATATTCTCTATGGGGTTCAGGTCAGGGGAATTTGCAGGCCAATGGAGGACAGTAATGCCATGGTCAGTACACCAGTTACTGGTGGTTTTGGCACTGTGGGCAGGTGCCAGATCATGCTGGAAAATGAATTCCTCATCTCCATAGAGCTTTTCAGCAGACGGAAGCATGTAGTGCTCTAAAATCTCTTGGTACACAGCTGCATTTACTCTGGGCTTGATGAAACACAGTGGACCAACACCAGCAGCTGACATGGCTCCCCAAACCATCGCTGACTGTGGGAACTTCACACTGGATTTCAAGCAACTTGGATTTTGCTCCTCTCCAGCCTTTCTCCAGACTCTGGCGCCTTGACTTCCAAATGAAATACAAAACTTGCTTTCGTCTGAAAAGAGGACTTTGGACCACTGTGCAACTGTCCAGTGCTTCTTTTCCTTAGCCCAAGTCAGACGCCTCTTCCGTTGTCTTGAGTTCAGAAGTGGCTTGACCATGGGAATACGGCTATTGTAGCCCATTTCCCGGACACGTCTGTGAACAGTGACTTTTGATACCTGGACTCCAGCTTCAGTCCACTGTCTTTGAAGCTCCCCCAAATTCTGGAAGCGACTCTTCTTCACAATGCTGTTAAGGCTGCGGTCATCTCTCTTGGTTGTGCAGCGTTTCCTGCCACATTTCCCCCTTCCAACAGACTTTTTGTGGATGTGCTTTGAAACTGCACTCTGTGAACAGCTTGCTCTTTGAGAAATGTCTTTTTGTGTCTTACCCTCCTGATGGAGGGTGTCAATGACGGTCCTCTGGACAGCAGTCAGATCAGCAGTCTTCCCCATACTTGTGATTTAGTTTACTGAACCAAGCTGAGTGTTTTTCAAGGCTCAGGAAACCCTTGCAGGTGTTTCGAGTTAATTAGACGATTCAAGTGATTCGTTGAACACCCTACTAGTATACTTTTTCATGATATTCTAATATTTAGAGATAGGATTTTTGAGTTTTCTTAAGCTGTATGCCATAATCAGCAATATTAAAATAATAAAAGGCTTGCAATATTTCAGTTGATTTGTAATGAATCCAGAATGTATGACATTTTTGTTTTTTTAATTGCATTACAGAAAATAAAGAACTTTATCACAATATTCTAATTTTCTGAGACAGTCCTGTATATAATGACTGTCACTGAGTCATTTTGAGAAAAAGGCCTTCAAAGTTTCCTCTTCTCTGGAATCCATCGATCTGATTGGTTATTAGCAAATGATCAAAATACTACGGAGGGAAGATATTTTCGTTTGGATTACTGGTCTGGGGGAAGTTTGCGAGTTTGTGTGTGTGTGTGTGTGTGTGTGTGTGTGTGTGTGTGTGTGTGTGTGTGTGTGTGTGTGTGTGTGTGTGTGTGTGTGTGTGTGTGTGTGTGTGTGTGTGTGTGTATACGTGTGTGTGTTTGTGTAATTTTGCGTTTGTGTGTATTGTGTTTGTTTCCCGGGGAAAACCCTCAGGAGAAACACCGGCTGTTGTTCTGCCTGCGGTGACGTTAAGTTACTTCGTTCTCCGCTTGTAATTATGCCGAAGCTTCAAACCTGTATTTATCATCTGAATTTGCCGAAACAAGTTTAATATTCTGAAAGCCAAGACTTTGTTTATTTGAAATCAGATGAAAACAAACTGTAACGGACCCTGCCGTGTTATCTATGATGATTACTATATGCCTTACATTCATAATGTCAGCCGGAGGGAGGGGGGGGGGGGCGCTGAGGAACAGCAGATTGCCTGTCATCTTCCCTTTACAAGCTTAAAGAATGTATTTATCGTGAGTTTGGAAATAAAAGTTTGATATTCTGAAAGCCAAGACTTTGTTTGTTTAAAATCAAACAAAACACCCGAACCCCGAAAAAATAGTTTTTTACACAAATCCTCGTTTATTTCGAAATGAGCCGTTGAGACTTCCGACTGATTTCGATAGAGCGTTTCACATATGGACTACACAGCATGGTCACATGACTTCATATCCCCTCCTGTATCAACTATCCTCTATTACAGGGTTAAACCTGAAGTCTGACCTGGCTCTCCATCTGTCCCGGCACACCCTGGTTCTCCTCGAGGCCCCGGGATCGGAGCTTTACAGTCCGGTCCAGATGTACCCTTAGGACCCAGCCCGCCTGGTGGTCCTACAACAACAACAACAACAACAACACATAGACCCTGTAACTGACAAGGAATGCAGTGGAATTGTCCAAAAATCAGTTCCTAGCGTCTTCTCCTCTACACTATCCCTCGACCTCTGAGTGAAAGGTCACGGGGTTAAGGGATAGTGGATAGAATTCAAAAGGACTTAGGAGAAGAGACTGCGGTACTTTAGAGAATCTGACTGCTCTTTCACTATCCAACGTGTTTATGATGTTATACATGTGCGTCTGCTGCTGTGGGGAAACTATGGAAACTACAGTGTTCTATACAGAGGACTACAACATGGATGTTTAATAAGAAGGAGGGACTCATCGAGAGACTCTGCACCGTGCTCTGATGCTGCTGCTTTATGCTTTATGAACAACAGAGAAACAGATTCTTCATGACCAAAGCTGGAATTGAAATAAAAAAGGAAAGTGAAACTTCTGCTCGTCACCCTCTCCCTCCGGTCCACATGTTTCCTAAGCTAAAGGAGGTTATAAAGGAAGTTCCAAAGCTCCTTTCCTATCACCTATTCAAACCACTCTTATCATGGCTGCCACTGAGGGACTTCCGGGTCCCACTCCGTTAGGAAGTGTTGGAGCCATGATAAGAGCTGTTTGAATTCTCTAGATGATAGGAAAGGAGCTTTGAAACTCACTTGCATATTGAACACAAAATACATGGATCGATAGTAGATTGAAAGATATACGACTCGTCTGGACATTGTTTCTTCGTCTGGAACACACGTCTGAACAAAGTTCTCCCGCTCGCATCCCTCAGTGGCTTCAGTGTAGATTAGGTTAAAAAGTCACTACACTAAGCTAAATCCCTGCAGCTCACATCCAGACCCTGATGGGGATCATTCTGATACAGACCTTGGGCTCCTGGAGGGCCCCGGGGTCCTGGTGGGCCGGGCTGGGATGAACCATAGGGTCCCGGAGGACCTGTAGGACCTTTATCACCTGGAAGACCCTTGGATCCAGGAGGTCCTGGAACACCCAAACCTGAACAGAAAGACACACGATATCATTGTGATCACCAAGACCTCATAGCAGCTGAACTGAAACCAGTATAAACGGTTATAGTCCAGACCCTGTGTGTGTGTGTGTGTGTGTGTGTGTGTGTGTGTGTGTGTGTGTGGGTGTGTGTGTGTGTGTGTGTATGTGTGTGTGTGTGTGTATGTGTGTGTGTGTGTGTGTGTGTGTGTGTGTGTGTGTGTGTGTGTGTGTGTGTGTGTGTGTGTGTGTGTGTGTGTGTGTGTGTGTGTGTGTGTGTGTGTGTGTGAGACTCATACCTCTGGTTCCCATGTCCCCCTTTACACCTTTCAGTCCATCCAGTCCGTGCAGCCCCAGCGGTCCAGGAGGACCTGTTCAGTATAACGTCATAACAGGATTGGCTTATCTGGAGCTTTTATTTTGAAAAGGCAGCTTCAGATAGCAGGAAGAGTCAGCTGACCACACTGGACATATCGTATTTACATCTTGATGAGATTGGAACCGGATTTGATCAAATGTGTTTTTTCCTGATCCAGATTCTCATTGAGCGTTTAAAGGAGTAGTGGGACTAACCCTACACCAAATTAAACTCCCCCTCACTGAAGGAAAAATAGGAGGGCTATTTATTCTTTCTATTTCCTTGACACTGTTATTTAGTAGGACAATAACCTAACATGGCTGACACGACAGCAGCTTTACAAAGTTCTGACCTTGGAGTCCCAGGAAGCCTTGAGGACCTGGAGGACCGTCAGCACCAGCTGTACCTGGAAGACCTGGAAGACCCGGACGACCTCTGGGACCGGAGGGGCCGACCACACCTGGAACCAGACAGAGAGACAGGTAGAGGAACTAGGGACATTTTCTACAGAATAAAATATAGACATAGTCACATTGTGGAAAGGAATTAAGTACATTTACTCAAGTACAAGATCTGAGTACTTCTACTTTTACTCAAGAACAATATCTGAGTACTTCTACTTTTACTCAAGTACAAGATCTGAGTACTTCTACTGTTACTCAAGTACAATATCTGAGTACTTCTACTTTAACTCAAGTACAAGATCTGAGTACTTCTACTTTTACTCAAGTACAATATCTGAGTACTTCTACTTTTACTCAAGTACAAGATCTGGCTACTTCTACTGTTACTCAAGTACAAGATCTGAGTACTTCTACTTTTACTCAAGTACAAGATCTGAGTACTTCTACTTTTACTCAAGTACAATATCTGAGTACTTCTACTTTTACTCAAGTACAATATCTGAGTACTTCTACTTTTACTCAAGTACAAGATCTGAGTATTTCTACTTTTACTCAAGAACAAGATCTGAGTACTTCTACTTTTACTCAAGAACAAGATCTGAGTACTTCTACTTTTACTCAAGAACAAGATCTGTGTACTTCTACTTTTACTCAAGAACAAGATCTGTGTACTTCTACTTTTACTCAAGAACAAGATCTGTGTACTTCTACTTTTACTCAAGAACAAGATCTGAGTACTTCTACCACCTCTATATAATAATTTACTCTCCTTGTCATGAATTTATATATTAGCTTTAGAGACCAAACCCGATTGGTTCCAGGCTGTTTGCTTTACGCATTTTAACATTGGACATCCTCAAGTGGCCATTTGAGGAACTGCAGGTGTTTATACTTCACTTTGTTTCTTACATAAAGGTTTTCAAACAATTAATAATTGAAGTTTCTTCTTTGCCGTAGTCCACATCTATTGTAAGCTAAGCTAGCATCATGTTAGCGTAACACGGTGTGTAAAGGCTTGATGAGCTTCACTACCTGGAGGGCCCAGATCCCCGCCATCGCCTGGATCTCCTTTAAATCCTCTCTCTCCTGAATCCCCCGAGAAACCGGCTCTTCCAGGATCTCCTCGAAGTCCAGGAGCTCCTGAGAAAGAGAACAGCTGATTCATCCAGAAATTCACATCATGGTTGATTTAACAATCATCTAAAAATTAAGAATTGAATATCTGAAAATCTAACGGTTTTCAGATATTCAATAACTTTCGAGTTTGAGGTCCAAATGTAACGAGTATTTAACCAATGAAGTCATGTATTCTTTTAATATTCGTTTGTCTATAGATCTAAATATCTAAAGCCTGGCATGGTTATCTCTTGTGTTTCCTGTTTTGTTGGTCTGTCTGTCAGCAGAACTACAGAAAAGGACTAATCCAATTTGAATGAAACTTGGTGGAAGGGTCGAGGAAGATTCCCTTAAATAATAAAGCAGATCCGAATCACACACATCATTTTTTAAATAATGGAAAGAGCCTTCTCTAATTCGACTGTTGCTGCAGAACCAGATCGTCACCTTGTGCACCGAAGTCTCCAGGAGGCCCCTTGTCTCCAGGCGGACCGTAAACACCAACTGAGTCTCCCTCATCACCTGAGGCACAAATAGAAACATGACACAACTAACCTGCACTCGGGCAGTCGCAGGGAGAACGGGCCTCTCACCGGCACTTTGGGACTGTTACGCTATTTCAGTGAAACAAAGCCGTTTTCTACACTTCCAGGATTGTTGCTTCTTTCTTGTACACAACACTTAGAAATACACTTTAACACAGGCAACACTTTTCAGCTGGTAGAGCATGAAGCACTTGGTAAGGAATTGGGTTTCTTTGATGGCAGTTTGTGTTTTTAAGGCTGTTACAGGGAGACAAGGCCCTTTTGAACATTGGACACATTTCTGCTTCATTCTTAAAGGTCTTGCGGTGGGTTGAGGTTCTACCTTTGGATCCGGTACATCCTCGGTGACCGGGTTCTCCATCTGTCCCTGCACATCCCAGGTCACCCTGCAACCAAAAACAAACAATAGTGTTCATTCATTGCGAGTCAAATATCAGTATTTTAAGATATTAAGATAGGATATTATTTTATTGATCCGTGTTTGGGAAATGTTTTTGTTACAGCAGCATGTAGACAAGTATTTTACATGAATTCAACATTTCATAAAATACAAAGAAAAACATTAACAGCAAATATAATTGTAGAAACAGTAAACAAATGAACGAGACAGAGCAGTATGTAGATAACAACAGTGAACAATGTAGAGTATCACGATTGAATATAAAATGTTAATACGGATAAACAAATAGAAAATGAGTCAGGGTACTTTGATATACCAGCCCACCACCAACAAGTGTAAACTATTTGCTTAGAAGTTAACAAGTAATGACAGTTTGGAATACATTTAATTGCATAAAGTAAAGTTACGGACAATGCAAATAATGCTCCAGGTTTTACTGTGATATCTTGTTTCAACAGTTACTTTATCACTTTATTTAAAAACATTTTGTATTATTACATTTTTTTTACATTGTGTGAATCCTGTTTTTCACTCGAGGGGGGTAAATAACGTTCCATCTGGCCAGTCGAGTTTCAGGCCGGTTTCTTAACGTGTTCCAGTTCTACATGAACTACCTCTCACTACTAACCGTCTTAAAGGTCCCCCATCACACTGTTTCTCATCAATACATCAGGTCTCAGATATATCCAGAGCCTGTCTCTGATTGGCTGAAACACCAAACAGATCATTGCAGCATTACCCATAATCCCCTCTGTGTAAAGAGACTCTCTCTTTACACAGAGGGGACACATGTTGATGTAGGAGAGACATGAAGAAGAGGGGACACATGTTGATGTAGAAGAGGGGACACATGTTGATGTAGAAGAGACATGAAGAAGAGGGGACACATGTTGACGTAGAAGGGACATGGAGGAGAGGGGACACATGTTGATGTAGAAGAGACATGAAGAAGAGGGGACACATGTTGATGTAGAAGACACATGGGGAAGAGGGGACACATGTTGATGTAGAAGAGACATGAAGAAGAGGATTTTGCATCATAGGTGACCTTTACCTGATCTCCGGTTTCTCCGGGGAACCCGATGTATCCTGGTGGTCCTGAGCGTCCGGGTGATCCTGGAGCTCCTGGTGGCCCATAGGGCCCGGGGGGTCCTGGGACCCCTTCGATGCCTGGGGGTCCATTCAGGCCTGGATATCCTGAGTTAGCAGTGGCTCCCCGCAGACCTTTATTTCCTGTAATAATACATTTATTTAGATTAGACCCTTTTAGTTTGTTCTCTCTCTCAGTCTGTAGAGTTAGTTTGTTCTCTCTCTCAGTCAGTAGAGTTAGTTTGTTCTCTCTCAGTCTGTAGAGTTAGTTTGTTCTCTCTCTCAGTCTGTAGAGTTAGTTTGTTCTCTCTCAGTCAGTAGAGTTAGTTTGTTCTCTCTCAGTCTGTAGAGTTAGTTTGTTCTCTCTCTCAGTCTGTAGAGTTAGTTTGTTCTCTCTCTCAGTCAGTAGAGTTAGTTTGTTCTCTCTCTCAGTCAGTAGAGTTAGTTTGTTCTCTCTCAGTCTGTAGAGTTAGTTTGTTCTCTCTCTCAGTCTGTAGAGTTAGTTTGTTCTCTCTCAGTCAGTAGAGTTAGTTTGTTCTCTCTCAGTCAGTAGAGTTAGTTTGTTCTCTCTCTCAGTCAGTAGAGTTAGTTTGTTCTCTCTCAGTCAGTAGAGTTAGTTTGTTCTCTCTCTCAGTCAGTAGAGTTAGTTTGTTCTCTCTCAGTCAGTAGAGTTAGTTTGTTCTCTCTCAGTCAGTAGAGTTAGTTTGTTCTCTCTCTCAGTCAGTAGAGTTAGTTTGTTCTCTCTCAGTCAGTAGAGTTAGTTTGTTCTCTCTCAGTCAGTAGAGTTAGTTTGTTCTCTCTCTCAGTCAGTAGAGTTAGTTTGTTCTCTCTCTCAGTCAGTAGAGTTAGTTTGTTCTCTCTCAGTCAGTAGAGTTAGTTTGTTCTCTCTCTCAGTCAGTAGAGTTAGTTTGTTCTCTCTCTCAGTCAGTAGAGTTAGTTTGTTCTCTCTCTCAGTCTGTAGAGTTAGTTTGTTCTCTCTCTCAGTCAGTAGAGTTAGTTTGTTCTCTCTCAGTCAGTAGAGTTAGTTTGTTCTCTCTCTCAGTCAGTAGAGTTAGTTTGTTCTCTCTCTCAGTCTGTAGAGTTAGTTTGTTCTCTCTCAGTCTGTAGAGTTAGTTTGTTCTCTCTCTCAGTCAGTAGAGTTAGTTTGTTCTCTCTCAGTCTGTAGAGTTAGTTTGTTCTCTCTCTCAGTCAGTAGAGTTAGTTTGTTCTCTCTCAGTCAGTAGAGTTAGTTTGTTCTCTCTCAGTCAGTAGAGTTAGTTTGTTCTCTCTCTCAGTCAGTAGAGTTAGTTTGTTCTCTCTCAGTCAGTAGAGTTAGTTTGTTCTCTCTCTCAGTCAGTAGAGTTAGTTTGTTCTCTCTCAGTCTGTAGAGTTAGTTTGTTCTCTCTCAGTCTGTAGAGTTAGTTTGTTCTCTCTCTCAGTCAGTAGAGTTAGTTTGTTCTCTCTCTCAGTCTGTAGAGTTAGTTTGTTCTCTCTCTCAGTCAGTAGAGTTAGTTTGTTCTCTCTCAGTCTGTAGAGTTAGTTTGTTCTCTCTCAGTCTGTAGAGTTAGTTTGTTCTCTCTCAGTCTGTAGAGTTAGTTTGTTCTCTCTCTCAGTCTGTAGAGTTAGTTTGTTCTCTCTCAGTCTGTAGAGTTAGTTTGTTCTCTCTCAGTCTGTAGAGTTAGTTTGTTCTCTCTCTCAGTCTGTAGAGTTAGTTTGTTCTCTCTCAGTCTGTAGAGTTAGTTTGTTCTCTCTCAGTCTGTAGAGTTAGTTTGTTCTCTCTCAGTCAGTAGAGTTAGTTTGTTCTCTCTCAGTCTGTAGAGTTAGTTTGTTCTCTCTCAGTCTGTAGAGTTAGTTTGTTCTCTCTCTCAGTCAGTAGAGTTAGTTTGTTCTCTCTCAGTCTGTAGAGTTAGTTTGTTCTCTCTCAGTCTGTAGAGTTAGTTTGTTCTCTCTCTCAGTCTGTAGAGTTAGTTTGTTCTCTCTCAGTCAGTAGAGTTAGTTTGTTCTCTCTCTCAGTCTGTAGAGTTAGTTTGTTCTCTCTCTCAGTCAGTAGAGTTAGTTTGTTCTCTCTCAGTCTGTAGAGTTAGTTTGTTCTCTCTCTCAGTCAGTAGAGTTAGTTTGTTCTCTCTCAGTCTGTAGAGTTAGTTTGTTCTCTCTCAGTCTGTAGAGTTAGTTTGTTCTCTCTCAGTCTGTAGAGTTAGTTTGTTCTCTCTCAGTCTGTAGAGTTAGTTTGTTCTCTCTCAGTCTGTAGAGTTAGTTTGTTCTCTCTCTCAGTCAGTAGAGTTAGTTTGTTCTCTCTCAGTCTGTAGAGTTAGTTTGTTCTCTCAGTCTGTAGAGTTAGTTTGTTCTCTCTTCAGTCTGTAGAGTTAGTTTGTTCTCTTCTCTCAGTCAGTAGAGTTAGTTTGTTCTCTCTCAGTCTGTAGAGTTAGTTTGTTCTCTCTCTCAGTCTGTAGAGTTAGTTTGTTCTCTCTCTCAGTCTGTAGAGTTAGTTTGTTCTCTCTCAGTCAGTAGAGTTAGTTTGTTCTCTCTCAGTCAGTAGAGTTAGTTTGTTCTCTCTCAGTCTGTAGAGTTAGTTTGTTCTCTCTCTCAGTCAGTAGAGTTAGTTTGTTCTCTCTCTCAGTCTGTAGAGTTAGTTTGTTCTCTCTCTCAGTCTGTAGAGTTAGTTTGTTCTCTCTCTCAGTCTGTAGAGTTAGTTTGTTCTCTCTCTCAGTCAGTAGAGTTAGTTTGTTCTCTCTCAGTCTGTAGAGTTAGTTTGTTCTCTCTCTCAGTCAGTAGAGTTAGTTTGTTCTCTCTCAGTCTGTAGAGTTAGTTTGTTCTCTCTCTCAGTCTGTAGAGTTAGTTTGTTCTCTCTCTCAGTCTGTAGAGTTAGGTTTGTTCTCTCTCAGTCAGTAGGAGTTAGTTTGTTCTCTCTCAGTCAGTAGAGTTAGTTTGTTCTCTCTCTCAGTCTGTAGAGTTAGTTTGTTCTCTCTCTCAGTCTGTAGAGTTAGTTTGTTCTCTCTCTCAGTCTGTAGAGTTAGTTTGTTCTCTCTCAGTCTGTAGAGTTAGTTTGTTCTCTCTCAGTCAGTAGAGTTAGTTTGTTCTCTCTCTCAGTCAGTAGAGTTAGTTTGTTCTCTCTCTCAGTCTGTAGAGTTAGTTTGTTCTCTCTCAGTCTGTAGAGTTAGTTTGTTCTCTCTCTCAGTCAGTAGAGTTAGTTTGTTCTCTCTCTGTCTGTAGAGTTAGTTTGTTCTCTCTCTCAGTCTGTAGAGTTAGTTTGTTCTCTCTCAGTCAGTAGAGTTAGTTTGTTCTCTCTCAGTCAGTAGAGTTAGTTTGTTCTCTCTCAGTCAGTAGAGTTAGTTTGTTCTCTCTCTCAGTCAGTAGAGTTAGTTTGTTCTCTCTCAGTCAGTAGAGTTAGTTTGTTCTCTCTCAGTCAGTAGAGTTAGTTTGTTCTCTCTCTCAGTCTGTAGAGTTAGTTTGTTCTCTCTCAGTCAGTAGAGTTAGTTTTGTTCTCTCTCAGTCAGTAGAGTTAGTTTGTTCTCTCTCAGTCAGTAGAGTTAGTTTGTTCTCTCTCAGTCAGTAGAGTTAGTTTGTTCTCTCTCTCAGTCTGTAGAGTTAGTTTGTTCTCTCTCAGTCAGTAGAGTTAGTTTGTTCTCTCTCAGTCAGTAGAGTTAGTTTGTTCTCTCTCAGTCAGTAGAGTTAGTTTGTTCTCTCTCTCAGTCAGTAGAGTTAGTTTGTTCTCTCTCAGTCTGTAGAGTTAGTTTGTTCTCTCTCTCAGTCAGTAGAGTTAGTTTGTTCTCTCTCAGTCTGTAGAGTTAGTTTGTTCTCTCTCTCAGTCAGTAGAGTTAGTTTGTTCTCTCTCAGTCAGTAGAGTTAGTTTGTTCTCTCTCTCAGTCAGTAGAGTTAGTTTGTTCTCTCTCAGTCTGTAGAGTTAGTTTTGTTCTCTCTCTCAGTCAGTAGAGTTAGTTTGTTCTCTCTCTCAGTCTGTAGAGTTAGTTTGTTCTCTCTCAGTCAGTAGAGTTAGTTTGTTCTCTCTCAGTCAGTAGAGTTAGTTTGTTCTCTCTCTCAGTCTGTAGAGTTAGTTTGTTCTCTCTCAGTCTGTAGAGTTAGTTTGTTCTCTCTCTCAGTCTGTAGAGTTAGTTTGTTCTCTCTCAGTCTGTAGAGTTAGTTTGTTCTCTCTCTCAGTCTGTAGAGTTAGTTTGTTCTCTCTCAGTCTGTAGAGTTAGTTTGTTCTCTCTCAGTCAGTAGAGTTAGTTTGTTCTCTCTCTCAGTCTGTAGAGTTAGTTTGTTCTCTCTCTCAGTCAGTAGAGTTAGTTTGTTCTCTCTCTCAGTCTGTAGAGTTAGTTTGTTCTCTCTCTCAGTCTGTAGAGTTAGTTTGTTCTCTCTCTCAGTCTGTAGAGTTAGTTTGTTCTCTCTCAGTCTGTAGAGTTAGTTTGTTCTCTCTCTCAGTCTGTAGAGTTAGTTTGTTCTCTCTCTCAGTCTGTAGAGTTAGTTTGTTCTCTCTCAGTCTGTAGAGTTAGTTTGTTCTCTCTCTCAGTCTGTAGAGTTAGTTTGTTCTCTCTCTCAGTCCTGTAGAGTTAGTTTGTTCTCTCTCTCAGTCTGTAGAGTTAGTTTGTTCTCTCTCAGTCTGTAGAGTTAGTTTGTTCTCTCTCTCAGTCAGTAGAGTTAGTTTGTTCTCTCTCTCAGTCAGTAGAGTTAGTTTGTTCTCTCTCAGTCAGTAGAGTTAGTTTGTTCTCTCTCTCAGTCAGTAGAGTTAGTTTGTTCTCTCTCAGTCAGTAGAGTTAGTTTGTTCTCTCTCAGTCTGTAGAGTTAGTTTGTTCTCTCTCTCAGTCTGTAGAGTTAGTTTGTTCTCTCTCTCAGTCTGTAGAGTTAGTTTGTTCTCTCTCTCAGTCTGTAGAGTTAGTTTGTTCTCTCTCAGTCAGTAGAGTTAGTTTGTTCTCTCTCTCAGTCTGTAGAGTTAGTTTGTTCTCTCTCTCAGTCTGTAGAGTTAGTTTGTTCTCTCTCTCAGTCTGTAGAGTTAGTTTGTTCTCTCTCTCAGTCGTAGAGTTAGTTTGTTCTCTCTCTCAGTCTGTAGAGTTAGTTTGTTCTCTCTCAGTCTGTAGAGTTAGTTTGTTCTCTCTCTCAGTCTGTAGAGTTAGTTTGTTCTCTCTCAGTCTGTAGAGTTAGTTTGTTCTCTCTCTCAGTCTGTATAGTTAGTTTGTTCTCTCTCTCAGTCTCGTAGAGTTAGTTTGTTCTCTCTCAGTCAGTAGAGTTAGTTTGTTCTCTCTCTCAGTCTGTAGAGTTAGTTTGTTCTCTCTCTCAGTCAGTAGAGTTAGTTTGTTCTCTCTCTCAGTCTGTAGAGTTAGTTTGTTCTCTCTCAGTCAGTAGAGTTAGTTTGTTCTCTCTCTCAGTCAGTAGAGTTAGTTTGTTCTCTCTCTCAGTCTGTAGAGTTAGTTTGTTCTCTCTCAGTCTGTAGAGTTAGTTTGTTCTCTCTCAGTCTGTAGAGTTAGTTTGTTCTCTCTCTCAGTCTGTAGAGTTAGTTTGTTCTCTCTCAGTGTGTAGAGTTAGTTTGTTCTCTCTCTCAGTCTGTAGAGTTAGTTTGTTCTCTCTCAGTCAGTAGAGTTAGTTTGTTCTGTCTCAGTCAGTAGAGTTAGTTTGTTCTCTCTCAGTCTGTAGAGTTAGTTTGTTCTCTCTCAGTCAGTAGAGTTAGTTTGTTCTCTCTCAGTCTGTAGAGTTAGTTTGTTCTCTCTCTCAGTCTGGTAGAGTTAGTTTTGTTCTCTCTCTCAGTCTGTAGAGTTAGTTTGTTCTCTCTCAGTCAGTAGAGTTAGTTTGTTCTCTCTCTCAGTCTGTAGAGTTAGTTTGTTCTCTCTCAGTCTGTAGAGTTAGTTTGTTCTCTCTCTCAGTCTGTATAGTTAGTTTGTTCTCTCTCTCAGTCTGTAGAGTTAGTTTGTTCTCTCTCAGTCAGTAGAGTTAGTTTGTTTCTCTCTCAGTCAGTAGAGTTAGTTTGTTCTCTCTCTCAGTCAGTAGAGTTAGTTTGTTCTCTCTCTCAGTCTGTAGAGTTAGTTTGTTCTCTCTCAGTCTGTAGAGTTAGTTTGTTCTCTCTCAGTCTGTAGAGTTAGTTTGTTCTCTCTCTCAGTCTGTAGAGTTAGTTTTCTCTCTCAGTCTGTAGAGTTAGTTTGTTCTCTCTCAGTCTGTAGAGTTAGTTTGTTCTCTCTCTCAGTCAGTAGAGTTAGTTTGTTCTCTCTCAGTCAGTAGAGTTAGTTTGTTCTCTCTCAGTCTGTAGAGGTTAGTTGTTTCTCTCTCTCAGTCTGTAGAGTTAGTTTGTTCTTCTCAGTCTGTAGAGTTAGTTTGTTCTCTCTCTCAGTCTGTAGAGTTAGTTTGTTCTCTCTCAGTCAGTAGAGTTAGTTTGTTCTCTCTCTCAGTCAGTAGAGTTAGTTTGTTCTCTCTCAGTCTGTAGAGTTAGTTTGTTCTCTCTCTCAGTCAGTAGAGTTAGTTTGTTCTCTCTCTCAGTCAGTAGAGTTAGTTTGTTCTCTCTCTCAGTCAGTAGAGTTAGTTTGTTCTCTCTCAGTCAGTAGAGTTAGTTTGTTCTCTCTCAGTCTGTAGAGTTAGTTTGTTCTCATCTCTCAGTCAGTAGAGTTAGTTTGTTCTCTCTCTCAGTCTGTAGAGTTAGTTTGTTCTCTCTCTCAGTCAGTAGAGTTAGTTTGTTCTCTCTCTCAGTCTGTAGAGTTAGTTTGTTCTTTCTC
>NC_136902.1:94982089-95027963 GCF_949606895.1 Notothenia rossii | reverse complement strand
TCCTTAGTAACAGCTGGAAGAGAGGGGGGGGGGGCTACAAGGATCTGTTTGGGGGTTGGAGCAGGACACTTCAGAGACATGTCCTCAGTAACAGCTGGAAGAGAGAGGGGGGGGGGCTACAAGGATCTGTTTGGGGTTTGGAGCAGGACACTTCAGAGACATGTCCTTAGGAACAGCTGGAAGAGAGGGGGGGGGCTACAAGGATCTGTTTGGGGTTTGGAGCAGGACACTTCAGAGACATGTCCTTAGTAACAGCTGGAAGAGAGGGGGGGGGGCTACAAGGATCTGTTTGGGGTTTGGAGCAGGACACTTCAGAGACATATCCTTAGTAACAGCTGGAAGAGAGGGGGGGGGGCTACAAGGATCTGTTTGGGGTTTGGAGCAGGACACTTCAGAGACATGTCCTTAGTAACAGCTGGAAGAGAGGGGGCGGGGCTACAAGGATCTGTTTGGGGTTTGGAGCAGGACACTTCAGAGACATGTCCTTAGTAACAGCTGGAAGAGAGGTGGGGGGGGGGCTACAAGGATCTGTTTGGGGTTAGGAGCAGGACACTTCAGAGACATGTCCTTAGTAACAGCTGGAAGAGAGGGGGGGGGCTACAAGGATCTGTTTGGGGTTTGGAGCAGGACACTTCAGAGACATGTCCTTAGTAACAGCTGGAAGAGAGGGGGGGGGGCTACAAGGATCTGTTTGGGGTTTGGAGCAGGACACTTCAGAGACATGTCCTTAGTAACAGCTGGAAGAGAGAGGGGGGGGCTACAAGGATCTGTTTGGGGTTTGGAGCAGGACACTTCAGAGACATGTGCTTAGTAACAGCTGGAAGAGAGAGGGGGGGGGGCTACAAGGATCTGTTTTGGGTTTGGAGCAGGACACTTCAGAGACATGTCCTTAGTAACAGCTGGAAGAGAGAGAGGGGGGGCTACAAGTATCTGTTTGGGGTTTGGAGCAGGACACTTCAGAGACATGTCCTCAGTAACAGCTGGAAGAGAGGGGGGGGGGCTACAAGGATCTGTTTGGGGTTTGGAGCAGGACACTTCAGAGACATGTCCTTAGTAACAGCTGGAAGAGAGGGGGGGGGCTACAAGGATCTGTTTGGGGTTTGGAGCAGGACACTTCAGAGACATGTCCTTAGTAACAGCTGGAAGAGAGGGGGCGGGGCTACAAGGATCTGTTTGGGGTCTGGAGCAGGACACTTCAGAGACATGTCCTTAGTAACAGCTGGAAGAGAGGGGGGGGGGGCTACAAGGATCTGTTTGGGGTTTGGAGCAGGACACTTCAGAGACATGTCCTTAGTAACAGCTGGAAGAGAGGGGGGGGGGCTACAAGGATCTGTTTGGGGTTTGGAGCAGGACACTTCAGAGACATGTCCTTAGTAACAGCTGGAAGAGAGGGGGGGGGCCACAAGGATCTGTTTTGGGTTTGGAGCAGGACACTTCAGAGACATGTCCTTAGTAACAGCTGGAAGAGAGGGGGGGGGCCACAAGGATCTGTTTGGGGTTTGGAGCAGGACACTTCAGAGACATGTCCTTAGTAACAGCTGGAAGAGAGAGGGGGGGGGGGCTACAAGGATCTGTTTGGGGTTTGGAGCAGGACACTTCAGAGACATGTCCTTAGTAACAGCTGGAAGAGAGAGGGGGGGGCTACAAGGATCTGTTTGGGGTTTGGAGCGGGACACTTCAGAGACATGTCCTTAGTAACAGCTGGAAGAGAGGGGGGGGGGCTACAAGGATCTGTTTGGGGTTTGGAGCAGGACACTTCAGAGACATGTCCTTAGTAACAGCTGGAAGAGAGGGGGCGGGGCTACAAGGATCTGTTTGGGGTTTGGAGCAGGACACTTCAGAGACATGTCCTTAGTAACAGCTGGAAGAGAGGGGGGGGCTACAAGGATCTGTTTGGGGTTTGGAGCAGGACACTTCAGAGACATGTCCTTAGTAAAAGCTGGGAGAGAGGGGGGGGGGGCTACAAGGATCTGTTTGGGGTTTGGAGCAGGACACTTCAGAGACATGTCCTTAGTAACAGCTGGAAGAGAGGGGGGGGGCTACAAGGATCTGTTTGGGGTTTGGAGCAGGACACTTCAGAGACATGTCCTTAGTAACAGCTGGAAGAGAGGGGGGGGGCCACAAGGATCTGTTTGGGGTTTGGAGCAGGACACTTCAGAGACATGTCCTTAGTAACAGCTGGAAGAGAGGGGGGGGGCCACAAGGATCTGTTTGGGGTTTGGAGCAGGACACTTCAGAGACATGTCCTTAGTAACAGCTGGAAGAGAGGGGGGGGGCCACAAGGATCTGTTTGGGGTTTGGAGCAGGACACTTCAGAGACATGTCCTTAGTAACAGCTGGAAGAGAGAGGGGGGGGCTACAAGGATCTGTTTGGGGTTTGGAGCAGGACACTTCAGAGACATGTCCTTAGTAAAAGCTGGGAGAGAGGGGGGGGGGGGCTACAAGGATCTGTTTGGGGTTAGGAGCAGGACACTTCAGAGACATGTCCTTAGTAACAGCTGGAAGAGAGGGGGGGGGGCTACAAGGATCTGTTTGGGGTTTGGAGCAGGACACTTCAGAGACATGTCCTTAGTAACAGCTGGAAGAGAGGGGGGGGGCTACAAGGATCTGTTTGGGGTTTGGAGCAGGACACTTCAGAGACATGTCCTTAGTAACAGCTGGAAGAGAGGGGGGGGGGGGCTACAAGGATCTGTTTGGGGTTTGGAGCAGGACACTTCAGAGACATGTCCTTAGTAACAGCTGGAAGAGAGGGGGGGGGGCTACAAGGATCTGTTTGGGGTTTGGAGCAGGACACTTCAGAGACATGTCCTTAGTAACAGCTGGAAGAGAGGGGGGGGGCTACAAGGATCTGTTTGGGGTTTGGAGCAGGACACTTCAGAGACATGTCCTTAGTAACAGCTGGAAGAGAGAGAGGGGGGGGGGCTACAAGGATCTGTTTGGGGTTTGGAGCAGGACACTTCAGAGACATGTCCTTAGTAACAGCTGGAAGAGAGGGGGGGGGCTACAATGATCTGTTTGGGGTTTGGAGCAGGACACTTCAGAGACATGTCCTTAGTAACAGCTGGAAGAGAGGGGGGGGGGCTACAAGGATCTGTTTGGGGTTTGGAGCAGGACACTTCAGAGACATGTCCTTAGTAACAGCTGGAAGAGAGGGGGGGGGGGCTACAAGGATCTGTTTGGGGTTTGGAGCAGGACACTTCAGAGACATGTCCTTAGTAACAGCTGGAAGAGAGAGGGGGGGGGCTACAAGGATCTGTTTGGGGTTTGGAGCAGGACACTTCAGAGACATGTCCTTAGTAACAGCTGGAAGAGAGGGGGGGGGGCTACAAGGATCTGTTTGGGGTTTGGAGCAGGACACTTCAGAGACATGTCCTTAGTAACAGCTGGAAGAGAGGGGGGGGGGCTACAAGGATCTGTTTGGGGTTTGGAGCAGGACACTTCAGAGACATGTCCTTAGTAACAGCTGGAAGAGAGAGGGGGGGGGGCTACAAGGATCTGTTTGGGGTTTGGAGCAGGACACTTCAGAGACATGTCCTTAGTAACAGCTGGAAGAGAGGGGGGGGCTACAAGGATCTGTTTGGGGTTTGGAGCAGGACACTTCAGAGACATGTCCTTAGTAACAGCTGGAAGAGAGGGGGGGGGGCTACAAGGATCTGTTTGGGGTTTGGAGCAGGACACTTCAGAGACATGTCCTTAGTAACAGCTGGAAGAGAGGGGGGGGGGCTACAAGGATCTGTTTGGGGTTTGGAGCAGGACACTTCAGAGACATGTCCTTAGTAACAGCTGGAAGAGAGGGGGGGGGCTACAAGGATCTGTTTGGGGTTTGGAGCAGGACACTTCAGAGACATGTCCTTAGTAACAGCTGGAAGAGAGGGGGGGGGGCTACAAGGATCTGTTTGGGGTTTGGAGCAGGACACTTCAGAGACATGTCCTTAGTAACAGCTGGAAGAGAGGGGGGGGGCCACAAGGATCTGTTTGGGGTTTGGAGCAGGACACTTCAGAGACATGTCCTTAGTAACAGCTGGAAGAGAGAGGGGGGGGGGCTACAAGGATCTGTTTGGGGTTTGGAGCAGGACACTTCAGAGACATGTCCTTAGTAAAAGCTGGGAGAGAGGGGGGGGGGGGCTACAAGGATCTGTTTGGGGTTTGGAGCAGGACACTTCAGAGACATGTCCTTAGTAACAGCTGGAAGAGAGGGGGGGGGGCTACAAGGATCTGTTTGGGGTTTGGAGCAGGACACTTCAGAGACATGTCCTTAGTAACAGCTGGAAGAGAGGGGGGGGGCTACAAGGATCTGTTTGGGGTTTGGAGCAGGACACTTCAGAGACATGTCCTTAGTAACAGCTGGAAGAGAGGGGGGGGGGCTACAAGGATCTGTTTGGGGTTTGGAGCAGGACACTTCAGAGACATGTCCTTAGTAACAGCTGGAAGAGAGGGGGGGGGGGGCTACAAGGATCTGTTTGGGGTTTGGAGCAGGACACTTCAGAGACATGTCCTTAGTAACAGCTGGAAGAGAGGGGGGGGGGCTACAAGGATCTGTTTGGGGTTTGGAGCAGGACACTTCAGAGACATGTCCTTAGTAACAGCTGGAAGAGAGGGGGGGGGCTACAAGGATCTGTTTGGGGTTTGGAGCAGGACACTTCAGAGACATGTCCTTAGTAACAGCTGGAAGAGAGAGGGGGGGGGGCTACAAGGATCTGTTTGGGGTTTGGAGCAGGACACTTCAGAGACATGTCCTTAGTAACAGCTGGAAGAGAGGGGGGGGCTACAAGGATCTGTTTGGGGTTTGGAGCAGGACACTTCAGAGACATGTCCTTAGTAACAGCTGGAAGAGAGTGGGGGGGGGGCTACAAGGATCTGTTTGGGGTTTGGAGCAGGACACTTCAGAGACATGTCCTTAGTAACAGCTGGAAGAGAGGGGGGGGGGGCTACAAGGATCTGTTTGGGGTTTGGAGCAGGACACTTCAGAGACATGTCCTTAGTAACAGCTGGAAGAGAGAGGGGGGTGGCTACAAGGATCTGTTTGGGGTTTGGAGCAGGACACTTCAGAGACATGTCCTTAGTAACAGCTGGAAGAGAGGGGGGGGGGGCTACAAGGATCTGTTTGTGGTTTGGAGCAGGACACTTCAGAGACATGTCCTTAGTAACAGCTGGAAGAGAGAGGGGGGGGGGGCTACAAGGATCTGTTTGGGGTTTGGAGCAGGACACTTCAGAGACATGTCCTTAGTAACAGCTGGAAGAGAGGGGGGGGCTACAAGGATCTGTTTGGGGTTTGGAGCAGGACACTTCAGAGACATGTCCTTAGTAACAGCTGGAAGAGAGGGGGGGGGCTACAAGGATCTGTTTGGGGTTTGGAGCAGGACACTTCAGAGACATGTCCTTAGTAACAGCTGGAAGAGAGGGGGGGGGGCTACAAGGATCTGTTTGGGGTTTGGAGCAGGACACTTCAGAGACATGTCCTTAGTAACAGCTGGAAGAGAGGGGGGGGGCTACAAGGATCTGTTTGGGGTTTGGAGCAGGACACTTCAGAGACATGTCCTTAGTAACAGCTGGAAGAGAGGGGGGGGGGGGCTACAAGGATCTGTTTGGGGTTAGGAGCAGGACACTTCAGAGACATGTCCTTAGTAACAGCTGGAAGAGAGGGGGGGGGGGGCTACAAGGATCTGTTTGGGGTTAGGAGCAGGACACTTCAGAGACATGTCCTTAGTAACAGCTGGAAGAGAGGGGGGGGGGGGCTACAAGGATCTGTTTGGGGTTAGGAGCAGGACACTTCAGAGACCTGTTTGTGTATATCTGAGAGATGTGATATATGCCTAGAAACAGTAAAATAGGAGACCTTTAACAGAATCTTTTTTTTATGAAAAACAGATTGAGATTTTCAAAGTAAAAGAGAGAATTTGTGGACAACATGTTGACTTCTAGCAGGTGATTAACAGACCAGATATGTTCTGAGTGTATTCAGGTGCAGTACTTCACCTGGTAGTCCGTTGGTGCCCGGGAGTCCGGGCACTCCTTTGGGCCCCTGAGAGCCCAAAGGCCCCGGAAATCCGATTGGTCCTGAGGGCCCGACAGCAGAATCTCCTGCTGGCCCGCTGAGTCCAGAAGAGCCTGGGACCCCCGGAGAGCCTGGTGGACACACACTCTTTATTATTCATGCAAACCATCTGCACCACCTTCTGTAACATTGATGTCTTCAAACACACACAGGTAAGCAGTTTGTTTCTAGGGTAACATCCCAATCACATCAATATATGGCCCAGATCTACATCAAAGATGTTTTGAATTGAACCGTTTCTCTGTGAAAAAACACATGTGTAAAACGACTGCAATCCCAGTCTGATTAAAGCAGGTAAATAATGATGAGTGCACCTGGATCTCCATCATAACTGAAGCCTTCTCGGCCTTCGTCTCCGGGGTCTCCAACAACACCTGGGGGTCCTGCAGGAGGAGAGCAGGTGTGTAAAGGACAGGTGTGGTGTGCTACAGGTGTGTTACAGGTGTGGTAAAGGTGTGTTAATGTTGTGTTACAGGTGTGTTAATAGTGTGGTACAGGTGTGTTACAGGTGTGTTAATAGTGTGGTACAGATGTGCTACAGGTGTGTTACAGGTGTGTTACAGGTGTGTTAATAGTGTGGTACAGATGTGCTACAGGTGTGTTACAGGTGTGTTACAGGTGTGTTAATAGTGTGGTACAGATGTGCTACAGGTGTGTTACAGGCGTGTTACAGGTGTTTTATAAGTGTGTTAATAGTGTGGTACAGATGTGCTACAGGTGTGTTACAGGTGTGTTACAGGTACCTTGTCGTCCAGGTGGACCAGACAGTCCAAACTGTCCTTTGTCTCCTTTAGCTCCATCTGGTCCGGTGATTCCACGAAAACCTGGAGGACCCGAGAGACCTGGGTACCCTGGAGAGACAGACAGGAAGTGAGACAGACAGGTGAGTAAACAGACAGGTGAGTAAACAGACAGGTGAGTAAACAGACAGGTGAGCTGACAGACAGGTGAGAGTAAACAGACAGGTGAGAGTAGACAGACAGGTGAGAGTAAACAGACAGGTGAGCAGACAGACAGGTGAGAGTAAACAGACAGGTGAGAGTAGACAGACAGGTGAGAGTAAACAGACAGGTGAGAGTAGACAGACAGGTGAGCAGACAGACAAGTGAGAGTAAACAGACAGGTGAGCAGACAGACAGGTGAAAGTAAACAGACAGGTGAGCAGACAGACAGGTGAGTAAACAGACAGGTGAGTAAACAGACAGGTGAGCTGACAGACAGGTGAGAGTAGACAGACAGGTGAGAGTAAACAGACAGGTGAGAGTAGACAGACAGGTGAGCAGACAGACAGGTGAGAGTAAACAGACAGGTGAGAGTAGACAGACAGGTGAGAGTAAACAGACAGGTGAGTAGACAGACAGGTGAAAGTAAACAGACAGGTGAGCAGACAGACAGGTGAAAGTAAACAGACAGGTGAGCAGACAGACAGGTGTAAAGGTGATGCTTACCTGCATTTCCAGTGTCTCCTTTCTCTCCGGGGGCGCCGGGGTTTCTGGGTACACAGGGCAGAGTGTCACCTGCAGGAAGAAGAGGAGTCAACAATAGTCAGATGTAAAACAATTATCGTATTTGTACGATCATTTTTGGAAGGAAGTAATAATATTTGTTTGCGCTGTATCTGTAAGACAAACATGGATCCTACTTCTGCGAAACGTCACCATGTTTGATAATAAGTCAAGATAATAAAACAAGGGTTAAAATCTGCACCTATAACCCCCTTCGGCCCCGGGGGGCCAGGGAGTCCTTGTGGTCCTGAGTCTCCAGGGGGCCCTCGCTGTCCTACTGCTCCGACTACATCTCGCCCCGGGGGCCCTGAAGGTCCTGGTGACCCTTTTGTTCCCGGGTAACCAGTGTGGCCTCTGTCTCCAGGAGGACTGGAGAAACCTTCCCCCTGAGAAGAAACAGAAGACACAGAGAAATCATAAAAAGATAGCCAACAGTAAAGGCACCAAGTCTGGGTTTACATTACGGTCTTTCCATCTGTCATCCAATGAGAATCCTTACACACAGAATGGATAGCGAGTTGGGAGGAAAAGGTGTCCAAAGAACTTAAATGAAACTTAGCAATGGGTGAAGGTACATTTTGATGAAAATTAAATACAATTGTTTCACAGCCATGTAAAAAAGAGACCTTAGATATCAGGAGTGTGTAACTGACCTGGGGGCCGGGGTCTCCGGAGGCCCCTGGGAGTCCATCGAGGCCTCTCCTCCCTGAGAACCCTTGTCTGCCTGGAAGGCCCTGCTGGCCCAGGTTCCCTTTCTCACCTGGAGACAAAAGTCCAATCAGAACCATTCATACGCTGACATGACATTGTGCTTAATACGTTAAGTTCAATGTTTGAACTCACCTTTAAAATCTACCACAATGAAATATCCCTTCTGACCTTTGAACCCTACGACACCTGGAAATCCCCCCAAACCCTAAAAACAAAACATCAATTAATCTATCGAACATTCAACCAACCATCCATCACCCTGTTTATTTTGGTTGCTTACCTGTTCTCCGCGTACTCCTGTGTCCCCAGGTAAACCTTTCTCTCCTCTCAGCCCTGTTGCCCCTGATGTTCCTGAATATCCTGGAGACCCCCGATCACCCTCCAGTCCAGGGAGGCCCTTCATCACAATGAGGGGACCACAATCACAGCCTCCAGAACTACCTGAAACACACAGTGAGATTAAGTCAATAACATGTGGAGTTCCTCAAGGAAATGTGCTGGAGCCTGTGTTCTTTACTGTTCATGCATACATTATAAAATCTTTGTTTTTATGTTCATAAAATCACTTTCTCTTCCATATATGTTATTTTGAAGGAGTGAGGTATCACCCTCAGCAGTGAAATACATACATATGTGGTTTTGAAAGTGATGTTTTTTGTCATATAAAACATTTCATTCGATTACTTTTAATTTAACATTGAGAACATTAGTTCAGGGATTTGTCCACGTCTAGATTTGAGTTTTTTTTGTTGGGTGTAAAGACAATTGACAATGAATAATAACGTTCATCCCTTAAGTGTTTTGATTTGTTTATAAAGCTGAATTAACTCAATCAGTCAGTCAGTCAGTCAGTCAGTCAGTCAGTCAGTCAGTCAGTCAGTCAGTCAGTCAATTAGTCAGTCAGTCAGTCAGTCAATTAGTCAGTCAATCAATTAGTCAGTCAATTAGTCAGTCAGTCAGTCAGTCAGTCAGTCAGTCAGTCAGTCAGTCAGCAGTCAGTCAGTCAGTCAATTAGTCAGTCAGTCAGTCAGTCAGTCAGTCAGTCAGTCAATTAGTCAGTCAGTCAGTCAGTCAGTCAGTCAGTCAGTCAGTCAGTCAGTCAGTCAGTCAGCAGTCAGTCAGTCAGTCAGTCAGTCAGTCAGTCAGTCAGTTAGTCAGTCAGTCAGTCAATTAGTCAGTCAGTCAGTCAGTCAGTCAGTCAGTCAGTCAGTCAATTAGTCAGTCAGTCAGTCAGTCAGTCAGTCAGTCAGTCAGTCAGTCAATTATTCAGTCAGTCAATTAGTCAGTCAGTCAGTCAGTCAGTCAGTCAGTCAGTCAGTCAGTCAGACAATTAGTCAGTCAGTCAGTCAGTCAGTCAGTCAGTAAATTAGTCAGTCAGTCAGTCAGTCAATTAGTCAGTCAGTCAGTCAGTCAGTCAGTCAGTCAGTCAATTAGTCAGTCAGTCAGTCAGTCAGTCAGTCAGTCAGTCAGTCAGTCAGTCAATTAGTCAGTCAGTCAGTCAGTCAGTCAGTCAGTCAGTCAGTCAGTCAATTAGTCAGTCAGTCAGTCAGTCAGTCAGTCAGTCAGTCAGTCAGTCAGTCAGTCAGTCAGTCAGTCAGTCAGTCAACCAACCAACCAACCAACCAACCAACCAATCAAGCAGTCAATACGTCCAGATGCTAACCTTTAAACCCTTGGAAGCCCTGGGACCCTTGTGGCCCCCGATCACCAGGATCTCCAGACTCTCCTGGAGCTCCCGGAAAACAGTAAGTACCTGAAGAGAAAACAGAAAGTCAGCAGAACGACAACAGAAAACAATCTTTATTGATTATAGATATTAGAACAAGGAAGTGACGTTTATCCTTTGTGCATCATTCAACTTTCAATGTTTTACATCTGTTATTTAACAACAGTCCAGATCATAACTACCAAATAGCCCAATATTTTAAGAAATGTAATGTTTCAAAAACATAACGTTCAATTATTTGATGTATCTGTGAAATCTGTGATATGCAAATAAGTATCAACTAAATATGTTTTGATGAATTTGACTTGAATTTGTCCCATAAGGCAAACATGAGAAAGTATCTTGAATATCTTTTTTTTTAAAGTTACATTTTAAATTCAGGGGTCTTGATGTTGATATTATAGAAATCAGCATTTTATGTTTGTTCTTAAGGCTTAGACTGTGTGTATTTTGAAAACACAACTTATTTTAGACATATTATTGGAGCTGACGTCCAAAATGAACTATTAAAGGTTTCCATATGCATCTGCAAATCCCAAATCATCAATAACTAAACGAGAGTTCATTCCCTTTGGATAATGACATCACCAGACTGTGAGAGCTATACAACCAACAGGTAGGAACAATGTTCTCTGGTACCTGGTGCCCCCTGTTCTCCTTTCAGTCCTTGTGGTCCGAGCCGTCCTGGTTTTCCTGGTTCTCCCGGTGTGAGTTGATCTTTATAAACCAGACCCGGGTCTCCTCGGTCCCCCCTGGATCCTAGAGACCCCCTCTCACCCACAACACCCCTGGGACCTGAAGAGGAACACATTTATTTATGATACGATAGGATAATACTTTAACGGTTAGGTCAAGTCTAAAATGCTCCTTGCATCCCAGCAGCTCCATTTTGAACATCAACAGACAAACATCAACACACATGAGAAACAAACAACAACATGTAACATCACAGCAGGATCAGTGAGAGCTGCTCAAAGAGCCTTCAGCGTGCATCTGATCTGTAGCTCTGTGTTCACTGAGAGGACTGGAGCACAGAGGATGCTTCAGACTGACTGGAGCACAGAGGATGCTTCAGGCTGTCTGGAGCACAGAGGATGCTTCAGGCTGACCTTATTGATCTCCATCAGATGGTAGCAGTTCATAGTCTCTGTCAGAGCATGCTTTGGGTCCCAGGTGATGCTGTTGGAGCCTCTCAGGTTATTATGGTCTGCTGAGTCAGAAAGTCTCTGACAGGGTGACCAACCATCTTTCAGCAGATTATTGACAGGTGGAGTAATTTAGATTTGAAAGCTGTTGACTAACACTTGTACCGGTAGTATTGCAGTACTGTAGAATAGACATCATCGTACCACCTTAAAACCAACCATCTGTCTTTTTAGTCCTGATTCCTCCAGTGTTGATGGTTCAGGAGGTTTTTAGAGTCTCCTCCTCTCCTCTGATATAACTTAATATATATATTATTATATAAAGTGGTAAAAATGGTGAATAAAGTCTCAGTTTGAGGTTCAAATCTGAGTTTCTCCCTACGGGCTGTTCGGCTGCCGCTAGCGTTAGCTTAGCTTGTTTCTATGATAACTTCACCGAGGCGAGTTACCTTCAGAGTTCAACTCAACGAAACAAATAGTCAAAACCAGTAAAAAAAAAATGAATTAAGCTTAAGTTTGGTTTTAAAAGTCAGGGTTCCCGTAGTGGACACAGGCGCTAAGAGCTAAAGGCTAACATTAACTTAAGGTCTGAACGTAAGGGAGGTTTTTATAAGTATCTGAATCTTCAGCAGAGGTCTCATGTTGTCTAAAACATAACATAAAACAGTTGCGTGTTAAAAATCAGTGTTAGAGCTAAAGGAAATAGACAAGTTTACGCGCCAAAACACGGGTAGCGCCATGACACTACACAAATGCACTTCATTTCCGCCGGAAGTCTTTTGCACAGCGTCTGTCAGTGTAAACCGATGTAAACAGTCAGACGGGCACTGGTGTAAACACAGCGATTTCGATGCTAACAGTGATGCTAGCTTGGGAACACGATTCTACTTCTTTGACTGGAGATGGCGTTACTCTCCCCCACCCGAATTCAGTGCAAAACTGGGAGGATAACATGACGACGTGGCCCAGCATAAAACCAAAATAAACTGCCTTATTTAGGTCATGCCCACAGGAGCCAACAGTTGTCTGTTGTTTACATAATGCACAATTTACATGATCTCTTTATGCTGTGCAATATATCATATGTGCCTGTACTGTTTGAGTGAAAATAAAGTTTGATGTAATTTCATTTCATTATTGCACTGTTATTGCATTATTGCATTTCATATGTTCCTTAGAGTGCTACAATTTCTTTTAACACAGTTCATCATTCATATTAAGCTCATACTGTACATAAATAACACTGAATTAATTAATTGTTGAGAGGAAACTAAAGAAATGGCTTCAACAAGAAAGATCACATGTTTAATCCTAACAGGTATTACAAATTAAAATATAAAAGCAGCCCACACAATTACATCACTATGAAAATATTCATATATAATATTAAAAAATACAATGCATGCAGTATTTGTTGTGTTTATCTGTATTTAATGAACAACATGGCTGGGTGCTGGGTGCTGGTTTGTGGTCGTAGCACTCTCTATCTAACCACTCGTTCAGGTGCTTTCTCGAGTGATTGCAACCAACTACCGCACACGTAGTTCCCGAACCACTTTTCTTCATGTTGTAATTGTTATATCCTCTTTGTCTCTGCGATATCAGTGCTTTGTCGGCACAACGGAGCTAGCTAGCAAAACAAACCCAGTCCGCCAAAACGGAAGTGCATTGCATCGAAGGGAGGAGTTCAGGATGTAGAGCGGAAACGGCTCAATAACTTGTGTATATGTTGCTTAGCTTGTTTCTTGAATAACTAAAAAAGGACCAAATGTTCAAGAGGTTTTTAACGAGTGTAGAATTATCCTCAGTGTTCTTCTCCATTCTGATATCATTTATATAAATATATTAAGGGGTAAAAACAGTGAATAAAGTCTCTGAGGTTTCCCTCTGCACGCTGTCCCGCTGCCGCTAACGTTAGCTTAGCTTGTCTCTCTGATAACTTCAGAACCAGACTTCCCATCACTAAAATCCTTCATCCCGTTAAAACATACAGTTAAAAGATGTACAAAGTGTGTGGTAATAATGTGGCTGGGACGGGATAGCCAACTTTATAATCCCCTAACGTCAACTAATGCTCAACAAAAGCTCAACGTTTTCCTGTGATATCTTGTTTCTAGTTACTTTATCATTTTATTTATTTTTTAAAAGTGCACTATTTTTGTAATATTTGATTCTACTCTGTCTTTATTTTATCTTGTGTGAATCCTGTTTTTGTTTAACTCTCACCCTGTTGCTGCTATAAACGCCTGAATTTCCACAAAAAAACAAAAAACAGAGCTCGTATTATCATACCTTTAAATCAGAATATAACTTACTGTAAGAAATAATCAATATATTGTGCTGGAACTTTAAAGGACATTATTTACTGAAGCAGTGTTTCCCCCCGGACCGGATGTTTATCCAAAGTGACTTACACACTCAATACTGTGGGCAACCCCCACAGGAGCAATTTGGGGTGAAGTGTCTCAGGGACACAACGACAAGCTGACTGCAGTGGGACTCGAACTTGGTACCCCCTGATTCGACGTCCAGCACACTATCCACTGAGCCACAGCCCCCCCGTAGTTAAACACTAAACACACCGTCTCCAACTGTCACTCATCAACGCTGTATTACTACTATTCTTATGTGTTTATGACCAATAAACATTAGAGTAATTGTATAATAAATATCGTAAGAAATGCGCCATGGCTACGTCATCAGAGGCTACAGAAGAAGACCCGCCCCCGTCGACGCCAGCCAATGAATGAAGACTACAATACGATATAAAACATGATTGATAGAGAAACGGTCTCTTTCATTCATTCTACTGCAGACCGCTAACCGCTCAGGTGGACGGTGGACCAGTGAGTTGAATATTAGAACCACAGCTGTGTTCCCTTGTAAAACCTACTCTACCATTGCATTAATAAATACTGTTAAACGTTACGAGAAGCTTCCTGGTCTACTTTTGACGAACTCTTGGTCTTCAAACAAAAGAACACAACATTACTGACCAGGTAATGATCTGCCGGGTGCTCCAGGGGGGCCGTGCATCCCCATCAGCCCGATGTCTCCTGGGGGGCCCCTGGGTCCGAGGGCCCCGGGGTCTCCATTGTCACCTGGAGAACAACAGGCAGTGAGCTGACGTCAGACCAGACATAACACCAGCTGAACGACTAGTGTGTTCAAAAAATATGTGAAAAACGGTTTACATTTTCGAAACAATCTGTGGAATTATTATTTTTAAATATTAAAAGATTAAAGGTGGGGTAGGTACGTTTGAGAAACCGGCTCGAGAAACACTTTTTGTTATATTCCATGGAATGCTCTTAACATCCTGATAGCAATGAATATCTGAAGTGCTTTGACAACAAATCCATAAGAGGAGGGGCTCTGTGAGGAAGTGGCAGATTCTTTCCAGCTGTGTATTTTCTAATTCTAGCGCACTCGAGCTGGTTTCTCCAAAATGACCTACCCCTCCTTTAAGTGAAACATTTTCAGAGTCCGTTTTTATTTTACAGTTTTTTGCATGATTGCAGTTTTTTTTCTCTAAAAGTTCCGTCTTTGTTATTACGTTTTTTTCAGCATTTAATTTCTTTTCAGACTTTCAAAAATATTTTTTAAAAAAATTCGACATTTTCAACGAAAATTCAGAATTTCTCAAATGAAAATCGGGTTGTTTTTTGATGTCTTAAACATTTCTTAAAAACATGTCAAAATGTTCAAAAAAGAAATGTTCCAGATGTGAAAGATGTTTAATGTACCCACACATGTACACCATCCTGTCTAACCTCCACATCCTCGCAATGTGTGTGTGTGTGTGTGTGTGTGTGTGTGTGTGTGTGTGTGTGTGTGTGTGTGTGTGTGTGTGTGTGTGTGTGTGTGTGTGTGTGTGTGTGTGTGTGTGTGTGTGTGTGTGTGTGTGTGTGCGTGCGTGTGTGTGTACCTGTGTGTGTGTGTGTGTGTGTGTGTGTGTGTGTGTGTGTGTGTGTGTGTGTGTGTGTGTGTGTGTGTGTGTGCGTGTGTGTGTGTGTGTGTGTGTGTGTGTACCTGTGTGTGTGACCTCTACATCCTGACGGACGCCTTTAGAACCGGGATCTCCCGTCAAGCCCTGCGAACAAAAACAGACTTATTACAAATTAAAAAAACACAGAAATAACTTTATTCTACTTTTTTCCTTTTTTTTTTTACACAAATACAAAAAAATGCACTCATTCACACAATTTTGTTTTTGTCAGTTCTACTTTCAAAAGTAACGTTTCTTATTTCATAGATTTTCCGGAGCTTATGGATTGTAAATACAAAGCATCGATCCAATGTGCAGAACAGACCTCATAGATATATATAGTAGAGCTGAACGATTTGGAACAAATCTCTAATTGCAATTCTTTTGACTGATATTGCAATGAGACACACATTACATGAGACACACATTACATGAGACACACATTACATGAGACACACATTACATTACGCACTTATTTAAGCAGGCGTTTGAGCAGTCTTAGGCCGTTCATCACGTCACTGTCCTGTCACTGTCGATCACTGGTCCTCTTGCACTTGGTTTCATGTTTGTATATTGTTTTTAAGTTTTTATTCTATTTTCCTGTCATGTTATGCTTTGTTATTATTATGCCTTAGTGCCATATTGGCCTAATTGTTTTGACTGCTATATTTTGTACAGCACTCTGTGCATTCGTGCTGGGAGGGGTGCTTTAGAAATAAACTTTTACTTACTTACTTACTTACATGAGACACACATTACATGAGACACACATTACATGAGACACACATTACATGAGACACACATTTGAGGGGAATGATAATATTTGCATTATTGTTCTCAATAGAGGAAAATGGGCACAGACTATATATCCTTTAGGAGCTAGAAATAAAGAAAACCTATTCAAATGTTTGGACTGGGAAGTCTCTTTCTCGATGTCAGTGAATGGGAACATGTGTTTTATGGCCACATGGAATGTGTAGTACCACCGTTTGGCCACTAGGAACATTGCTGACTGAGGTGTGTTAAAGCGTTTTTCTGCAGTTTTATAGGATTTGAATATAGTAATGTTATCTTTGGTTTGACTAGGTATAGTTTTCCTTATCTAATAAATACAGAGCTAATTTCATCATTCATTAACAAAGAAAAGCTGGTGAAATGCTTGAAAAAAGTCATTGTTAAAGATATTCAAATATGTTGTTCAATAAAGTTTAAAACAAAAAAATCTATGATGTCGGCACTATTTTCAACAACGCCGTAAACCGATGGTGGTACCAGGAAGTAGAAGCATTTTTCCACACACGCTCAGAACCAATCAGGTTTCCCGTACAGATCAGGTAGCGGCACTACTTCCTGGTTCTTGGATCTACCTTTGTGTGATTGGTCAGCAGAGATAAGAGACACGAAGGCCCAATTCCAAATCACCCCCTCGACCCTACCCCTCCGTGACGGAGTGAACTCCGTCTGAAGCCACACTCGCAGCTGAATGAAGTTCCCTCCATTAAGGGTTAAGGGTATAAATACAGCGGCAAGCTTTGGGACGGCCTCCCCTCTCTCCGGCAGAAACAGGAAATGCCGTAACTGTATAACAACGGTTTCAAATCAGCATCTCTTAGAAAAACATTTTAAATTAATTACTCAAATAAAACTCCAAACATCTTTCATTGTGTTTCAAAGCTCTTTTAGTTTAAAACCTGATGTTTATAAGCTTCTTAGTTTTTGCAACAGTCTGTAAATATACACAACTTTATAATAAAATGCACACATTTACCTTTTTCTAGACTAAACACAGGTATGATCCTAAGTTAAAACATATGAGGTTATCATGAGGTTGTTAACATCGCAGTTTATCAGTGGATGTTTGCTGGAACTACTTGTTAACAGCTTGTTTCCTGACGGACACACACAGCGTGACTCCGGTCAGGTAGAGACCGGTCTCCAGTCAGTACCGCTGCAGACTCGCTGTTTGAGGGCTTGATAGCCCACTCCCCCTCCACACCGCTCCACACTCGTTGGTTTGGAACAGCACTCAATATGGCGGACCCTCCGCGTGAACGCGCAAACAGAGGGGTAGGGTGTCGGGGGCGGTTTGGGATTAGGCCTAAATGACAAACAGACTGACCTTAGGACCTTCCCGTCCAATCAGACCTGGGAGACCTGGGAGTCCTTGCATCCCCTGAAAACACACACACACACACACACACACACACACACACACACACACACACACACACACACACACACACACACACACACACACATAAATCCAGTTTATGGACGGGTTTATATCAAAGGAGGGAGATTTGTACATTTTGCATTTTCTCCGACATAGTCAAATAAAAAAATACTCTAATATTAAATATCTATTATTCAGCGTGTTATATCTGTCTAATTATATTTGAGCTAGTTTATGTTTCTATTCGCTTGACTTCTAAATGACTGCATTAAATAAGATGAGAGGTTCTTTATTGACCCAAGTTGGGACATGTTAGCGTTGCAGCAGCATAAACAACATCACAACTAAACAAAGCATTGCACATAAGTAGAAATTAAAGAGTAGAAATAAAAATGAATCATCTCCAAATAGAATTAAAACAGTATTAAAAAGTAAAAAAATATACAGCATTCAAATGTTATTTTGAAGTGTGTTTCTGTACGTCTTGATGGGTTTACTGTTTTTCTTTAAAAAGCCATTTGAAAGACCTCGTTTTTTGGCTGTATAAAAAAAACGTTTGGGTATTTGTTCGTTTTTGTCATATTGTTTTCACAGTGTTGTGAATTAACTCACCTTGAACCCTCTCTCTCCGGGCGCACCAGGGTTACCATAAAACCCCTGAAACACAGAAACGCATCAAAGTCAACTTTATTGTCAATCTCTCAGTTTGTGTGTACAGAGAGATCAAAATACAGTTTCCCACAATCCCGAATATAAAAGTACAAATATATAAAAATATATAAAAATATGTATATCCTATATATACACAATCAACAGACACATTCATACATATGCACACATTAAGATAAAAGCACAACAATCAATATATACAAAATAACAGTCACTTTAATATCTTTGGGAAAGTGCGTTAGTGCAGACTGTCCATAGCAGAAAAAGAGTGAAAAGTGTCTGGTGCCGGATCTGAGTGTCTGAGTGTCTGAGTGTGTGTGGGGTGTGAGTGTCTGAGTGTGTGAGTGTCTGAGTGTCTGAGTGTCTGAGTGTCTGTGGGGTGTGAGTGTCTGAGTGTGTGAGTGTCTGAGTGTGTGAGTGTCTGAGTGTCTGAGTGTGTGTGGGGTGTGAGTGTCTGAGTGTCTGAGTGTGTGAGTGTCTGAGTGTGTGAGTGTGTGAGTGTCTGAGTGTCTGAGTGTGTGTGGGGTGTGAGTGTCTGAGTGTGTGAGTGTCTGACTGTGTGAGTGTCTGAGTGTGTGAGTGTCTGAGTGTCTGAGTGTCTGAGTGTGTGAGTGTCTGAGTGTCTGAGTGTGTGTGGGGTGTGAGTGTCTGAGTGTGTGAGTGTCTGAGTGTGTGAGTGTCTGAGTGTGTGAGTGTGTGAGTGTGTGAGTGTGTGAGTGTGTGAGTGTGTGAGTGTCTGAGTGTCTGAGTGTCTGAGTGTGTGAGTGTCTGAGTGTCTGAGTGTCTGAGTGTGTGAGTGTCTGAGTGTCTGAGTGTGTGTGGGGTGTGAGTGTCTGAGTGTGTGAGTGTCTGAGTGTGTGAGTGTCTGAGTGTGTGAGTGTGTGAGTGTGTGAGTGTGTGAGTGTGTGAGTGTGTGAGTGTCTGAGTGTCTGAGTGTGTGAGTGTGTGAGTGTCTGAGTGTGTGAGTGTCTGAGTGTCTGAGTGTCTGAGTGTCTGAGTGTGTGAGTGTCTGAGTGTGTGAGTGTCTGAGTGTCTGAGTGTCTGAGTGTGTGAGTGTCTGAGTGTCTGAGTGTGTGTGGGGTGTGTGGGGTGTTATCGAGAGTTCAGAGAGAGACAGATGTTTCTTTACTGATCTGAATACATCGGATTCATCAAGTGACCCCTGAGGTCAACCCTGATAATGCTAGGTTACTCACCCTGGGTCCAGGAAATCCCACTATCCCCTTCTCTCCTAAGATCCCTGGAAGTGCATCCAGACCCTGAAACCAAAACAACCTCAGCGTTACTTTCGAAATCTACAAGAATCAACATTTTGGTCGTCACCATCTAGATAGGCACCGGAACGCCGCTCCGGCACTTCAACAACTGCAGTTGCGGTTTAGATAGTTAACTTTAGTCTAAGGCCCCGTCCACACGGAGGCGATTTCAGTTGTTTCCGCTAAAGTTCTTTATCGTGTAGACGGTTCGTCCACACGAAGCCGAAACGGAGCGGCGGCTTCGGAGCCCGAAACCGATACACTTTGAAACCAGCTCCCAAAGTGGGTTAGTCTGGAGGCGACACGCTTGCGGCTCCGTGTGTACGCCCTATACGATCTTTTCCTGAATCGATGACGCCGTAGCCCCGCCTCTCCCCACCTCTCCTGCTCACCCCGCGTCATTGCTGATGCGTTTCGCCAACAACAACAACAACAACAACAACAACAACAACAACAACAACATGGCGGGTCACAGGGTTGCGTTCGTGCTCCAGACGCTACTGACCGTGCTACAGATGTTAGTGCAACATCTACAGCTCCTCGACCACAACCACCAGCAGCACGTGGACCTGGAGAACAACATGAACTAGCTAGTTTGTTTGTTTATGCCTTATGCCCATGCTCGGGGGTCTTCTTCGCTGCTTTTGGTGTATTTAGTGGCGGAAGTACAGCGCCACTTACAGGCCTGGCATATGTACTACAGCGTCTCTAGCGATTTTGAGTGGTTTTGTTTGGACGGACACATTTCTTGAGCCGATTCCGTGTGGATGGAAGATTTTTTTTTAAATCGACTTCGGTTCGAAATCGGTTTCGTCTCCGTGTGGACGGAGCCTACGTTATCTCAGTGGGTCTCAAACGGTTTGGTCATCATTTATGTAAACAAGTATTTCCAAGGCACACCTTTTATATGATCATTATAGTTTCGAAAAAATAGAGAATGCATTAAAAACATGTATGAAATAATTCAAATTCATACTAGAGGACAGTAAAAAAAAAATACAGTTTAAAAGGGCAGTGATTTGTAAAATATGCATAAAGAAAAATAAAATCTGTTTACAGTTCTGTTTCATATGGGTGTTGAGAGATGTTTCCAAAGATAGGTCCACCTCCCACTTAAAACATGTTCACATGGATAGGATACTAAATACATTTACACACTTTTTATTAACCTATGTCCATATGTTTCTGTTTGGAGGTCGTGCCACGACATGCATGCGCGAGTCTTAGGTGCGCTATGGTACTTATAAAAATAGCACTACACCCCTGAATGTCACACAAGAGGGTGGAGCTTTGGAGGAAACAGAACAATGTCTGAACTTACCGGCAGTCCTGTGACTCCACAGGTGGCTTTAGGCCCCGGATCCCCCTGAAGAACCAACAAATCGATCATGAGAACCAACAGCACCAGAACTACAGCAGATCATGGACTAGAAACATAGGACAAGGATGGACAAACACCTCATCTGCTGCTGTGGAAGCGGTTAAGAGTTTCATGACATTTACAGTAGAGCTACAGTAAAACCTACGGCAGATCTAGGGTTGAACTACAGTAGAAAGTGGAACCTTACGTTGAACTACAGTAGAAAGTGGAACCATACGTTGAACTACAGTAGAAAGTGGAACCTTAGGTTGAACTACAGTAGAAGGTGGAACCATACGTTGAACTACAGTAGAAAGTGGAACCATACGTTGAACTACAGTAGAAAGTGGAACCATACGTTGAACTACAGTAGAAAGTGGAACCTTAGGTTGAACTAAGGTTGAACTACAGTAGAAAGTGGAACCTTAGGTTGAACTAAGGTTGAACTACAGTAGAAAGTGGAACCTTAGGTTGAACTACGGTAGAACTTAGTAAAAGCCATGGTGGATCTAGAACAACGGTGGAAATACAGTAAAACTTATGAAAACCTAAGGTACAGTGAAACCTTTGGTAGATCTATGGTACAACTACAGTAGGAATACGGTAGAAAGAAGACACGTAAACACCACATCTGGAACAGGTGTAGCGTTTCCTGACATAGAAGACAGAGACATAGAACTACAATAGAACTATAATCTGAAATCCCACTCACCTTTTCTCCTTTAAGGTACAGGTCTTCAGGAGGGTCCACGTACTCAAACGGCCCCGGAGGTCCTTGGAGGCCCTGATCCCCCTGAAGAACACACAATACAGCTATAAACCAGCACGGTCACATGACTTCACCTCACCACGCTGGGCTAAAGGAGGCTAACGTTGGGCTATAAAGGAACTACAGCAGGGTCACATGACTTCACGTCACCACCGCTAAGCTAAAGGAGGCTAACGTTGGGCTATAAAGGAACTACAGCACAGTCACATGACTTCACGTCACCACCGCTAAGCTAAAGGAGGCTAACGTTGGGCTATAAAGGAACTACAGCACGGTCACATGACTTCACGTCACCACCGCTAAGCTAAAGGAGGCTAATGTTGGGCTATAAAGGAACTACAGCACGGTCACATGACGTCACCACCGCTAAGCTAAAGGTGGCTAATGTTGGGCTAGAAAGGAACTACAGCACGGTCACATGACTTCACGTCACCACCGCTAAGCTAAAGGAGGCTAATGTTGGGCTATAAAGGAACTACAGCACGGTCACATGACTTCACGTCACCACCGCTAAGCTAAAGGAGGCTAACGTTGGGCTATAAAGGAACTACAGCACGGTCACATGACTTCACGTCACCACCGCTAAGCTAAAGGAGGCTAACGTTGGGCTATAAAGGAACTACAGGACGGTCACATGACTTCACGTCATCACCGCTAAGCTAAAGGAGGCTAATGTTGGGCTATAAAGGAACTACAGCACGGTCACATGACGTCACCACCGCTAAGCTAAAGGAGGCTAATGTTGGGCTATAAAGGAACTACAGCACGGTCACATGACTTCACGTCACCACCGCTAAGCTAAAGGAGGCTAACGTTGGGCTATAAAGGAACTACAGCACGGTCACATGACTTCACGTCACCACCGCTAAGCTAAAGGTGGCTAATGTTGGGCTATAAAGGAACTACAGCACGGTCACATGACTTCACGTCACCACCGCTAAGCTAAAGGAGGCTAATGTTGGGCTATAAAGGAACTACAGCACGGTCACATGACTTCACGTCACCACCGCTAAGCTAAAGGTGGCTAATGTTGGGCTATAAAGGAACTACAGCACGGTCACATGACTTCACGTCACCACCGCTAAGCTAAAGGAGGCTAATGTTGGGCTATAAAGGAACTACAGCACGGTCACATGACTTCCCGTCACCACCGCTAAGCTAAAGGAGGCTAATGTTGTATAATAGCCTAGGTAAAGTAATTGTTTGTACCTCGTCTCCTTTCTGTCCCGGCAGAGATCGACCTTTTTCTCCCTGAAACACAAAAACATTGATGAAGGTTTAACATATTTGTAAATAAATTAGTCTAATGCAGTAAAGTCTACATTAGTAGAAAAAGTGGAAATACTCATGTGAAGTATAAGTATGCCAAATTGTACTTAAGTAAAGTGATCAAATGTACTTCAAATACTTACAGGTGAACCCCTGAAGCCGGGCAGACCAGGGAGACCCTGTAGACACATTAATATATGAAATGACATATTAAATAAAGAGCCGTTTAATAAAATAAAACAAAATACAAGAACACAACCGTGGTCATAATAAATATCAGCAATTTAAAGCAACAAAAAAAAGTATTGAAGTAAAAGAAAAACGGTAATTACTCTTATCAATATTATTTGTACACTTGTTATTATTGTTATTGTTGTTGTATGGCTGTCAGTGACTCACGTTGATCCCGTCCGGTCCTGCAGGACCCAGAACTCCAGTCAGACCGGAGAGGCCCGGCTCGCCCTGCAGAAACACACACATCAAATTAAACTCAGAAAAACATTGAATCATTTGGAATAAAACAGTTATTAGATATTTATAAAAAATCTAAAACACATTTTCTTGAACAAGTAATGCTTTCTATTTTTTTATTTAAGGATTTAGTTTCAAAAACATAAATATATATATACTATAAATAATATTATGAGAACAGAGATTTTGTGTATTTTCTTTCTCTCGATTACGAAATATTAAAATAGGTAATGATGAGAAAACAGAACGTGTTTATGGTTAGAATATAAATACCATAAATGTGATACTATTATTATTTGTAATGTCATTTTCTACATCTCACTTTATCTGGTGGATCCATACATAACACTGTAAATATTGTTATTTACTCCAGAATAGATTCAATTTAACCCGTTAATAATCCAGTTTTGTTACCTCGAGAAAAACGAAATACTTTACCCATGAACTTGAAGTAATGGAATACAAAATATTTGTTAGTATTGCCTTTATTATTTCAGAAAATACTTAAAAACAAACATATTTATAACTAAAAATAGCTCGCGGTGTTCTCACAGCACTGGTAATCACTTTTAAAATGAAGAGTGAAAAAATTCAACAAGATCATTTTCTCAGCGTGAGGAACAATCATATTTAGTTTAGTTTGTTCTCACCGGCAAAGCAGTAAGTCCACTGGGCCCGACGTCGCCCTGAAACACAAACACCTTAATGCTTTATTGTTCCTTTGCATGTTAAATGAAAGAAAAACCTGAACAGAAACAAACCCCAAATCTGTGGTTTTCTGGGGAGAATTGAGATGCAACCAGATTCACTCCACCTGGTACCAAACACATCACAGTTTGTAATACTTACAGATATTCCTGGATACTGTATGTAGTAGACGGCGGGATCTCCTGGAAATCCCTTCAGTCCTGAGAAACCCTGCAGAATGAAACACACTTTAATATACTGGACAACACAGAGCTGCAAGATGTCGTTTTTCCGTGTTGGTCCCTAAAGGCAGCATCTCTCTGGTCCAATGAGATTTCTCCTTGTGATTTTGGATTATTGCAGAAAATAATCTCAACGTTTATGATTCTTACACGTTTAGTTCAACAGGGTAATCTCCACATATTAACACCACTCTATGATTTCAGAAGTAAAAAGCTAACGCTTGGCTATAAAGGAACTACAGCACGGTCACATGACTTCACGTCACCACCGCTAAGCTAAAGGAGGCTAATGTTGGGCTATAAAGGAACTACAGCACGGTCACATGACTTCACGTCACCACCGCTAAGCTAAAGGAGGCTAATGTTGGGCTATAAAGGAACTACAGCACGGTCACATGACTTCACGTCACCACCGCTAAGCTAAAGGTGGCTAATGTTGGGCTATAAAGGAACTACAGCACGGTCACATGACTTCACGTCACCACCGCTAAGCTAAAGGAGGCTAATGTTGGGCTATAAAGGAACTACAGCACGGTCACATGACTTCACGTCACCACCGCTAAGCTAAAGGTGGCTAATGTTGGGCTATAAAGGAACTACAGCACGGTCACATGACTTCACGTCACCACCGCTAAGCTAAAGGAGGCTAATGTTGGGCTATAAAGGAACTACAGCACGGTCACATGACTTCAGGTCACCACCGCTAAGCTAAAGGAGGCTAATGTTGGGCTATAAAGGAACTACAGCACGGTCACATGACTTCAGGTCACCACCGCTAAGCTAAAGGAGGCTAAAGTTGGGCTATAAAGGAACTTCAGCACGGTCACATGACTTCACGTCACCACCACTAAGCTAAAGGAGGCTAATGTTGGGCTATAAAGGAACTACAGCACGGTCACATGACTTCACGTCACCACCGCTAAGCTAAAGGAGGCTAATGTTGGGCTATAAAGGAACTACAGCACGGTCACATGACTTCACGTCACCACCGCTAAGCTAAAGGAGGCTAATGTTGGGCTATAAAGGAACTACAGCACGGTCACATGACTTCACGTCACCACCGCTAAGCTAAAGGAGGCTAATGTTGGGCTATAAAGGAACTACAGCACGGTCACATGACTTCACGTCACCACCGCTAAGCTAAAGGAGGCTAATGTTGGGCTATAAAGGAACTACAGCACGGTCACATGACTTCACGTCACCACCGCTAAGCTAAAGGAGGCTAATGTTGGGCTATAAAGGAACTACAGCACGGTCACATGACTTCACGTTACCACCGCTAAGCTAAAGGTGGCTAATGTTGGGCTATAAAGGAACTACAGCACGGTCACATGACTTCACGTCACCACCGCTAAGCTAAAGGAGGCTAATGTTGGGCTATAAAGGAACTACAGCACGGTCACATGACTTCACGTCACCACCGCTAAGCTAAAGGAGGCTAATGTTGGGCTATAAAGGAACTACAGCACGGTCACATGACTTCACGTCACCACCGCTAAGCTAAAGGAGGCTAATGTTGGGCTATAAAGGAACTACAGCACGGTCACATGACTTCACGTCACCACCGCTAAGCTAAAGGAGGCTAATGTTGGGCTATAAAGGAACTACAGCACGGTCACATGACTTCACGTCACCACCGCTAAGCTAAAGGTGGCTAATGTTGGGCTATAAAGGAACTACAGCACGGTCACATGACTTCACGTCACCACGCTAAGCTAAAGGAGGCTAATGTTGGGCTATAAAGGAACTACAGCACGGTCACATGACTTCACGTCACCACCTCTAAGCTAAAGGAGGCTAATGTTGGGCTATAAAGGAACTACAGCACGGTCACATGACTTCACGTCACCACCGCTAAGCTAAAGGAGGCTAATGTTGGGCTATAAAGGAACTACAGCACGGTCACATGACTTCACGTCACCACCGCTAAGCTAAAGGTGGCTAATGTTGGGCTATAAAGGAACTACAGCACGGTCACATGACTTCACGTCACCACCGCTAAGCTAAAGGAGGCTAATGTTGGGCTATAAAGGAACTACAGCACGGTCACATGACTTCAGGTCACCACCGCTAAGCTAAAGGAGGCTAATGTTGGGCTATAAAGGAACTACAGCACGGTCACATGACTTCACGTCACCACCGCTAAGCTAAAGGAGGCTAATGTTGGGCTATAAAGGAACTACAGCACGGTCACATGACTTCACGTCACCACCGCTAAGCTAAAGGAGGCTAATGTTGGGCTATAAAGGAACTACAGCACGGTCACATGACTTCACGTCACCACCGCTAAGCTAAAGGAGGCTAATGTTGGGCTATAAAGGAACTACAGCACGGTCACATGACTTCACGTCACCACCGCTAAGCTAAAGGTGGCTAATGTTGGGCTATAAAGGAACTACAGCACGGTCACATGACTTCACGTCACCACCGCTAAGCTAAAGGAGGCTAATGTTGGGCTATAAAGGAACTACAGCACGGTCACATGACTTCACGTCACCACCGCTAAGCTAAAGGTGGCTAATGTTGGGCTATAAAGGAACTACAGCACGGTCACATGACTTCACGTCACCACCGCTAAGCTAAAGGAGGCTAATGTTGGGCTATAAAGGAACTACAGCACGGTCACATGACTTCAGGTCACCACCGCTAAGCTAAAGGAGGCTAATGTTGGGCTATAAAGGAACTACAGCACGGTCACATGACTTCACGTCACCACCGCTAAGCTAAAGGTGGCTAATGTTGGGCTATAAAGGAACTACAGCACGGTCACATGACTTCACTTCACCACCGCTAAGCTAAAGGAGGCTAATGTTGAGCTATAAAGGAACTACAGCACGGTCACATGACTTCACGTCACCACCGCTAAGCTAACGGAGGCTAATGTTGGGCTATAAAGGAACTACAGCACGGTCACATGACTTCACGTCACCACCGCTAAGCTAAAGGTGGCTAATGTTGGGCTATAAAGGAACTACAGCACGGTCACATGACTTCACGTCACCACCGCTAAGCTAAAGGAAGCTGATGTTGGGCTATAAAGGAACTACAGCACGGTCACATGACTTCACGTCACCACCGCTAAGCTAAAGGAAGCTGACGTTGGGCTATAAAGGAACTACAGCACGGTCACATGACTTCACGTCACCACCGCTAAGCTAAAGGAGGCTAATGTTGGGCTATAAAGGAACTACAGCCCGGTCACATGACTTCACGTCACCACCGCTAAGCTAAAGGTGGCTAATGTTGGGCTATAAAGGAACTACAGCACGGTCACATGACTTCACGTCACCACCGCTAAGCTAAAGGAGGCTAATGTTGGGCTATAAAGGAACTACAGCACGGTCACATGACTTCACGTCACCACCGCTAAGCTAAAGGAGGCTAATGTTGGGCTATAAAGGAACTACAGCACGGTCACATGACTTCACGTCACCACCGCTAAGCTAAAGGAGGCTAATGTTGGGCTATAAAGGAACTACAGCACGGTCACATGACTTCACGTCACCACCGCTAAACTAAAGGAGGCTAATGTTGGGCTATAAAGGAACTACAGCACGGTCACATGACTTCACGTCTCCACCATCGATCTAGAATAATTGTTTTGTAGTGTCATCATAATGTTTTCATGTTTGTGTTTGTGACTGACCGGTTCTCCATAGGCTCCTGGTTGTCCAGAAATCCCAGGATCTCCTCTCTCTCCTCTGGTTCCGTTACACCCGTCCAGACCTGGAAACCCTGGACCTCCAGCTGGACCCGGGTGACCCTGAACACGAACACTGATTTTATCAACATCATCATCGCTGTGCAGAGCTGGGAAGTATTGGAGTACAAATACTTTGTTACTGTACTTAAGTACATTTTTCTGGTATCAGTACTTTACTCCACTACTTATTTTTCTGATGACTTTTTACTTTTACTTCTTACATGTTGAACACAAATACCTGTACTTTCTACTTCTTACATGTTGAACTCAAATACCTGTACTTTCTACTTCTTACATGTTGAACCCAAATACCTGTACTTTCTACTTCTTACATGTTGAACACAAATACCTGTACTTTCTACTTCTTACATGTTGAACACAAATACCTGTACTTTCTACTTCTTACATGTTGAACTCAAATACCTGTACTTTCTACTTCTTACATGTTGAACCCAAATACCTGTACTTTCTACTTCTTACATGTTGAACACAAATACCTGTACTTTCTACTTCTTACATGTTGAACTCAAATACCTGTACTTTCTACTTCTTACATGTTGAACTCAAATACCTGTACTTTCTACTTCTTACATGTTGAACTCAAATACCTGTACTTTCTACTTCTCACATGTTGAACACAAATACCTGTACTTTCTACTTCTCTCATTTTCCAAACAGGCTGGTTCCTTTAGTCTGAATGTGTGTTTGATGGCGTGATCATTATTACTTAGAGTCATTGCGTGCCTATTGATTTGAACACGATCCGTGTATCCATCATTTCCTGGTCTTCTCTAAAGAAGAGGGACCAATGGAAACGTTGTCATGTTGCCGTTGGTCACCATGGAAACATTCATTAGCTAACAATGACATTATTGTTCTATTAATATAAAGGGAGGTCAGGTACTCTTTAAAACAGCTGCTAGTTATGGGTACTTTTTACTGAAGTACATTTCAAAGCTCTTTACTTTGACTTGAGTAAAGAAGTTTAGTCAGTACTTCTACTTTCACCAGAGTATTTGTAAACACCAGTATCTGTATTTCTACCTGAGTAAAGGATGTGTGTACTTCTACTTGAGGAAAGGATGTGTGTACTTCTACTTGAGGAAAGGATGTGTGTACTTCTACTTGAGGAAGGGATGTGTGTACTTCTACTTGAGTAAAGGATGTGTGTACTTCTACTTGAGTAAAGGATGTGTGTACTTCTACTTAAGTAAAGGATGTGTGTACTTCTACTTGAGTAAAGGATGTGTGTACTTCTACTTGAGTAAAGGATGTGTGTACTTCTACTTGAGTAAAGGGTGTGTGTACTTCTACTTGAGTAAAGGATGTGTGTACTTCTACTTGAGTAAAGGATGTGTGTACTTCTACTTGAGTAAAGAGTGTGTGTACTTCTACTTGAGTAAAGGGTGTGTGTACTTGTCGCTGTGTTTCTGATTGTTATGACCTCAGAATCAGAGGACGATATTTATCTCTGGGGGGAAATTAGATTCCATTTGAAGTGCATTTGATTTGCTCTAAAGGTGTTTTTAATTAGAGTTTGATTGAGTAAGTGATATGCCTGGGCCAATGAGGTGAGAGAATGAGAGGGGGCGGGGTTCTTACCGGGACTCCTTCTAAACCGGGAAAACCAGGAACGCCGAAATTTCCCTGAAACAAAAACAGAAGTTAAAATGAGGTTCTTCACCAGCAACATGTCTACTCTCTCTCAACGTTTTACTTTTCCACAACAACTTTGTCTTTTCTAAAAACATGTTTCCAAGAACTTTCAATTCCTCTCCATCTTTTTACTTTTTCCCCATCAACTCTATAGCCTTCTTGCACTGGAACGTCCTCGCTGTAAAACGTATGAAAGTAAAACAAACTGATTATCTGACGTCATATGTAAACATCAGAGGGTCGGCCATCTTGTGTTTGTTGAAATAATCTATATCATATGATCATGTGCTGTAAGCATGCTCAGGAGTTTCATCCTTTAGTTTATCTAAAGAGACCTTGGTGCTATGCATGAGCACATGTCTGTCTGCAGTGTGTTATTAGCTTAGGGTCTTATTAGCATAGGGTCTGATTAGCATAGGGTCTGATTAGCATAGGGTCTGATTAGCATAGGGTCTGATTAGCATAGGGTCTGATTAGCATAGGGTCTGATTAGCATAGGGTCTTATTAGCATAGGGTCTTATTAGCATAGGGTCTGATTAGCATAGGGTCTTATTAGCATAGGGTCTTGTAACATGTGTAGAAGGTGTAAAAGCTATCGAGCTGTGTGAACTGAAGTTTATAAAACCTGTGAGATTGTGTTGTTCTTCAGACAGACTCTTTTACTCTTGGAGGACTTGGCGTGTGTTCTGGCTGTTATCCTGCGGGGAAGCAGTGTGTGGACCTCTTTCACCTGTCAGCGCAACTTACATGATGCCGTTTAAACACATTTCAATCATTGTTTTAAACGGCATAATGATAATGAGGACGGTCCGTTCTGTGATTCTCCAGAACACACAGATGACCAGTCCGCCCCTGGGCTTTCAACAAAAGACACAGCCACACAAAAACTGCGGCATTTGTACAACTCCTGGAGAGCCTACTGCAATTTGTGAAGTGCCGGCGCGCTCCGGCAGCACCCCTGATCGTTTCACCACGGAGCAAAGCTGCAGAAAGTCACCTGGAGCTAAAGAGAGCGGGCTACGTTGCGTGCATGGCTTCCTTCTGCAGGGAACGGGGAGACGCCCTCTGGTCTCGTTCAGGATCCGAAAATAACATTTCAATATTTTTGCACACTTATTCCACGTATTCCTAGTGTGCCCCTGGTCACGGTACCGCGTGCCTAGGGTTGCCGACCCCTGGTCTAAGGTTTCAGATTCCATGACATATTCAGATCAGAATAAAACAAACCGAGTCTCCTTTCAGCCCGGCGGCTCCGATTGGCCCCTCGTCTCCTCTCTGGGCCCTTTCTCCTGGAGGCCCCTGGGGGCCCGGGAAGCCGGGGGGCCCCTGAGGGCCCTGCTGCCCCAGAGGGCCTGGATACCCCTGCAGGACACACACGGTAAAGAAAAGTCATGACTAACGGAGCTAAATGAACAGTGTAACATGTGTTTAATAACAGTGTAATGGGGGTGTACTAACAGTGTAATGGGGGTGTGTTAGGGGTGTACTAACAGTGTAATGGGGGTGTGTTAGGGGTGTACTAACAGTGTAATGGGGGTGTAATATTGGTTGTATGGGTGTAATAAAAGTCATAATGAAGTAATAAAGTGTTAACAGATTGGTAAATAATAATTATACTTTAAAAACATCATTTGTAAAAGATATCTTTTCCCATAGCTGTATATATACAGGAGAGAATGGGAGGCTCAAAGGCTGTCAGGACATGAAAGTAATATAAATATAAAACACTGATAGACAGAAATATAAATATATGTAATTAATCTTATACATCCCTCTGACCACAGGAGGGCAGTGTTACACATCAATAACAACAACACACACCAACACACACACACACACACACACACACACACACACACACACACACACACACACACACACACACACACACACAGACACACACACACACACACACACACACCGAGCAGTGTGTGTTTGAACAGCAGCTTAGACGGTCAGGATGTTAAATCTGATGGAATGTTCCTTTAAATCAGCAGACATCAGATTACAGTGACACACACACACACGCGCACGCGCACACACACACACACATACACAGGAATGAGTGTGTGAGAGATTTCTGCAGAGAGAGGAGAGAACAAATGGAGGTAAAGAAATCTGAGCCTTTCAGAGAGAAAAAGTTGTAAAGAGACGGCAAAAAGTTTAATTCTTAGACAAAAGAAACTCCAATGTCCCCATAAGAAATCAGATTAAATTAGAAAATCGATAGAAAAAAAGTGTAAAAAATGCATCTCAATTCAATGAAAAATAATTATAATGTTTAATTAAAATCGTAAAATAAATTTGAAAAGAACTCCGGAGAGAAAACTGATGTAAATGTTGTTTAGAAAAGTCTCAATAATGTCAGAAACGCAGTTTGAATACATGCATGGAGCAAAGCAGAGAATACATGAACACGTTTTAGAGAGAAGTGATAATAAACCAGCAAAAAGTTAAAATATTTAGACAAAAAAATGAGATAAAATCGGAAAATTGTTGAGAAAAAATGGAAATATTTGGAAGAGGGAAGTCGAGTCAATCCAGCAGAAATCTGATCGATACACCTGATCAAGCATTTCAGTTTAGCTCGGTGCTCTCTGTGTGTGAAGTGTGTGAATCAGTGATGTGTGTGTGTGTGTGTGTGTGTGTGTGTGTGTGTGTGTGTGTGTGTGTGTGTGTGTGTGTGTGTGTGTGTGTGTGTGTGTGTGTGTGTGTGTGTGTGTGTGTGTGTGTGTGTGTGATGAGATGTGACAGCGGTGATCTCTGTTAGTCCTCTCTCCATCCGTCTTTATCTGAAACCTCTGAACTGTGAAATCACTGAGACAGTCGCCTTCCCACAATCCCCTCTGCCTGTCTGCTAACCCCAGCTGTACACACACACACACACACACACACACACACACACACACACACACACACACACACACACACACACACACACACACACACACACACACACACACACACACACACACACACACAGTTTATGGTGGACCTGGATTACACCTTGCTTTCTTTATATAATGTGATGATAAAGTCACATTGATGGACTGTAAACACACACACACACATTTCCTAAAAATATATTGCACACAGATGCTCGATAAAGTCCGGTTAACCTCCATGAAATAAAACCTAAAGTTTAAAATGTAATGACATCATCAATGACATCATGAAGGTCAGAAAGTGCTGCCGCCAAAATAAAACATTTCCCTCGTCTGTGTGTGTGTGTGTGTGTGTGTGTGTGTGTGTGCGTGTGTGTGTTCGTGTGTGTGTGTGTGTGTGTGTGTGTGTGTGTTCGTGTGTGTGTTCGTGTGTGTGTGTGTGTGTGTGTGTGTGTGTGTGTGTGTGTGTGCGTGTGTGTGTTCGTGTGTGTGTGTGTGTGTGTGTGTGTGTGTGTGTGTGTGTGTGTGTGTTCGTGTGTGTGTTCGTGTGTGTGTGTGTGTGTGTGTGTGTGTGTGTGTGTGTGTGTGTGTGTGTGTGTGTGTGTGTGTGTGTGTGTGTGTTCGTGTGTGTGTTCGTGTGTGTGTGTGTGTGTGTGTGTGTGTGTGTGTGTGTGTGTTCGTGTGTGTGTGTGTGTGTGTGTGTGTGTGTGTGTGTGTGTGTGTGTGTGTATGTGTGTGTGTGTAGGTGTCACAGGTGTGTAAAAAGAGTGGGCGGAGACTCACCATTGCTCCTTTGGCGGGAAAACACTGACAGGTGGAGCAGTCCCGACCCCCGCACGGCTCTGTGTGGTCGCCCTGGAAACCAACAGAAAAACAACAACAACGTTATGACATCATCCGAAACGCTGCGACATCAATTTAGATCTCTGTCATCTGATTGGAGGGAATTCTTTACTCAAAATGCAAAATAAACTCCGACAGCCAGGTGCAACGGAGCTACAACGACGCAGATATAGAAACCCAAATGTTCCTCATGAAGACACATCTCCAGCAACAACACATGCAGCGTTTAGAGAACATTCAGCAGCTTGAGGAGACATGGCAGCGAGTGACGCACACAGCTGAGAGACCAGGGGACACTAAAGAGTGACGCACACAGCTGAGAGACCAGGGGACACTAAAGAGTGACGCACACAGCTGAGAGACCAGGGGACACTAAAGAGTGACGCACACAGCTGAGAGACCAGGGGACACTAAAGAGTGACGCACACAGCTGGGAGACCAGGGGACACTAAAGAGTGACGCACACAGCTGAGAGACCAGGGGACACTAAAGAGTGACGCACACAGCTGGGAGACCAGGGGACACTAAAGAGTGACGCACACAGCTGGAGACCAGGGGACACTAAAGAGTGACGCACACAGTGCTTGAATTGGGCCGGTACTCACCGGTACGCAGTACCGGCACTTCTGATTTCTAGCCATGTGGTGCCGGTACTCAGTAATGCTGGTACTTATACGTATATATTGTAAACGCAACGCAGCGCAAATGAGGGTCTGACTCTGCCTCACAGAGGGTGACTGGCTGTCTACATGACGTGGCCTGCCGACATTGCCACTTTCATACAGATCATACTAATGCCCTCCATTGGTCTCTGTGTGTCATTCAAGCTCGGGAGGGTGTGTGTTGGTGTATGTGTGGCGCGAGCGAGCGAGAAAGCGCGCGCACCGGTTACGTGTATTGTTGTTAGCATCTGGTGCTAGCTAGCTGCGCTAACGGATATAAGGAGCTGTTTCAACAACAAGGTGGAGGGAGAGTCCTTTGCTGTCAGACTGAGAGGGTGATAACTACAGCTCTGGTGAGGTAAATTACTCTCTGAGTCTTTAGATAGTTCACTTAGTTTAAGTTATCTCAGTGGGTCTCAAACGGCTCGGTCAGCATCTATGTAAACACATATTTCCATTTGAGGGGGGAGTGATTAGTAAAATATGCATGAATAATACAAACAAAATGTTAACTAGGTGAAAAAAGGTAAGATAAACTTGTTGAGAGCTAAAACTAGTCTTTGCTGTTGCCTCAAAGAGGAGCAGGGGGGAGAGGGGGGAGACAGGAGAGGCCGATTCAGGAGCCCAGACACACTCACAACTATAAATGAACCAAAAACAAATAAATAAACAAGTTTCAATGTTTTTTCATATTGGATATTGTATGTTATTGGTTATGGCCATGTACTTATGATTGTATGATTATTTAAATGTATACAGTTCTGTTTCCTATGGGTGTAGTCTCTTTATTTCCCCTGCCATAACTCCCAAATCCTACGCTCCTTGGACATCATTTTTCATGAGAAACATAGGAAAACCTCTCCTACGTTGAAACATAACAAACAATTGAAACATCTACAAGAACAATACAACTTGGCTTTCAGATATTTCACAATCTACCCTTAGGAGCAGGTGCATACAAAACCCAAAATAAACTAATCAAAAAGAGTTTCAGAAACCGGCTCGAGTGCACTAAAATGTGAAAGTACACAGCCAAAAAGAATCCGCCCCTTCCTTCAGACTTCCTTACAGAGCACCTCCTCCGCGAGAGCAGGCTGCAGTAACGTTACATATCAGGCAAAGCTAAACACATCTAGGTTAGCAATACTACACAGCCAAAGCAACTCCGATATCTACTCTGGTTTGACTTCTCCTAGTTTCCACTTTCTTTTGGTTCTTAATTTACTCCGTTACATTTTTTCTTTTGCGACCAGTAGACGATGTTGAACCTAACTCTGTCATGGTGAAAGTGGCCGCCTGTTGCTGGCGAGTCATTGAAGTACTGCTGCAATGCACGCCCAATGACGGCACGCCCAATGAGGGCACGCCCAATGAGGGCACGCCCAATGAGGACACGAGATACATTTGTGCGTGCACGAGATGGAAGGCTGACCGGCTAAACGGATTGGTTGTAGTTTTTACAGTATCACGGCTTCCACAGATGACATTTTTAAATGGATTTTTTGTCAAAGCACTTCAGATATTCATTGCTATCGGGATGTTAAGAGCATTCCATGGAATATAACAAAAAGTGTATCTCGAGCCGGTTTCTGAAACTTACCTACCCCACCTTTAAGTCCAACATTTAAAAGAAATCTTACCGGGGGAACATGCCCCCGGACCCCCCTAGAGGATTGGAGGTCCACCCCCACTTAAAATATGTTCACATGGACAGGTTCCTAAATAGATTTGCCATTTTTTTTAAATAGTGACCCATCTCCATATGTTTATTTTTGGGTAGTAGATTTAAACTAGAGGGCTATCACTATGGGCAGCAACGCTGTAAATATTGACAAATAAATCCAGCAAAATGGCACAAAAAACATGCAGTGGCCTGGCTGGGTGATTCCCGGCCTGACTTATTGTCCCAGTCCGGCCCTGGTTGACGCATGACAACAAATATGGTCTCTTTATTTCCCCCTCAAAATGCACCAGATTGATGCATCTACTGTAACTTCAATATTTAAAAAAAAATCTTACCGGGGGAGCATGCCCCCGGACCCCCCTAGAGGGTGACTGGTCCACTCCCCACTTATAAAAATAGCACTTTACCACTGCACCCCCTCTAATCTCAGATGCACCCTGAGTCATTTTGTTTAAGTACAGTGAGCCTTTCTAAAATATAAAGTAAAGAGACAAACCCACCAGCATTATAGGCCTTTCAGCCAAATACTTGTTTTTGGGCCGTTTAAATAAATTGACTTGAAACAGTCGCTGATTTAGAGTACTGGCACCTTTTTGATTCCAATTCAAGCACTGGACGCACACAGCTGGGAGACCAGGGGACACTAAAGAGTGACGCACACATCTGGAGACCAGGGGACACTAAAGAGTGACGCACACAGCTGAGAGACCAGGGGACACTAAAGAGTGACGCACACAGCTGAGAGACCAGGGGACACTAAAGAGTGACGCACAAATCTGGAGACCAGGGGAAACTAAAGAGTGACGCACACAGCTGAGAGACCAGGGGACACTAAAGAGTGACGCACACATCTGGAGACCAGGGGACACTAAAGAGTGACGCACACATCTGGAGACCAGGGGACACTAAAGAGTGACGCACACAGCTGAGAGACCAGGGGACACTAAAGAGTGACGCACACATCTGGAGACCAGGGGACACTAAAGAGTGACGCACACAGCTGAGAGACCAGGGGACACTAAAGAGTGACGCACACATCTGGGAGACCAGGGGACACTAAAGAGTGACGCACACATCTGGGAGACCAGGGGACACTAAAGAGTGACGCACACATCTGGGAGACAAGGGGACACTAAAGAGTGACGCACACAGCTGGAGACCAGGGGACACTAAAGAGTGACGCACACATCTGGGAGACAAGGGGACACTAAAGAGTGACGCACACAACTGAGAGACCGGGGGACACTAAAGAGTGACACACACAGCTGGGAGACCAGGGGACACTAAAGAGTGACGGACACAGCTGAGAGACCGGGGGACACTAAAGAGTGACACACACAGCTGAGAGACCAGGGGACACTAAAGAGTGACGCACACAGCTGAGAGACCAGGGGACACTAAAGAGTGACGCACACAGCTGGGAGACAAGGGGACACTAAAGAGTGACGCACACAGCTGAGAGACCGGGGGACACTAAAGAGTGACACACACAGCTGAGAGACCAGGGGACACTAAAGAGTGACGCACACAGCTGAGAGACCAAGGGACACTAAAGAGTGACGCACACAGCTGAGAGACCAGGGGACACTAAAGAGTGACGCACACAGCTGAGAGACCAGGGGACACTCTGGTCTCCCAGTTTTGGAACATTTGTGTTTTTCTATCTGCATCCTTCCTGAAGCTGCATCGTGTTTCCACTGATGGAGCTCGGCCTCCGTACTTTGACAGCTGCAGTTTGAACATTGACATCTTTTAGGAAATGAAGCTCCCTTCTCTTTGTAGTTCAGGCCCTTTCGATCACTGTCCTTGTTTTAATAACGCTGCCTCACAAAATACATTTACTCTCGCTGATCGTCTCGAGCAATGGCGATACTTTGGAAAAGCGAGTCACGTTTTCAGATTGTTTTAAGTTGAATCGCTACAGGATCAGAATGAGGTGTGTGTGTCTGCTGCAGTGTGTGTGTGTGTGTGTGTGTGTGTGTGTGTGTGTGTGTGTGTGTGTGTGTGTGTGTGTGTGTGTGTGTGTGTGTGTGTGTGTATGTGTGTCTGCTACAGTGTGTGTTTGTGTTTCTGATGCTGTGTGCAGACACTAAGGAATGTAAACAGCCAGCAGACAGACAAGCATCTCTGAGATCCTTAGCACGCAGACAGCACACACACACACACACACACACACACACACACACACACACACACACACACACACACACACACACACACACACACACACACACACACACACACACACACACACACACACACACACACACACACACACACACACACACACACACACACACACACACACACACACACTGATCAGTGTGAATGAGGACAGATGTGGAGCTTCTGTTGTTCAGATATCATCAAACAGAGAGGCAGTCAAAACATACTGCATGTACTCTGTGTCCTCTGTGTATTAATACTGCATGTACTTTGTGTCCTCTGTGTATTAATACTGCATGTACTCTGTGTCCTCTGTGTATTAATACTACATGCACTCTGTGTCCTCTGTGTATTAATACTGCATGCACTCTTTGTACTCTGTGTATTAATACTGCATGCACTCTGTGTACTCTGTGTATTAATACTGTATGCACTCTGTGTACTCTGTGTATTAATACTGCATTCACTCTGTGTACTCTGTGTATTAATAAACTGACTGCAGATGAAAAGGAGCTGTTTGTGTCTTTAAAGTAAAGCTATAATAATAAAACTGACGGTCCCCGCTACACACGTCCCACACTGAGGGCCCCTCTTGGTGGCCTGGACGAGCATGTGTGTGTGTTTTTTAATCTCAGTGGGCCCCAGACGGTGTGTTTCCCAGCATGCAGCAGTGTTTGTGTAGCACCACATTCCTGCAGCGTTGTGTAAACCAGGTTATCAGTCAGGCGTAGCTATCAGCAGGAATGTGGCTATCGCTAGCTAGCTATCTGCTGTCCTACACCCATCAGATTTCTCCCAATATTCCTCTGTTTTCTGCATCGGCTGTTTGCCTTAAAGGTCTACTATTAATCTATTTTAGGCATATATTATGGGTCTCAGATATATACGGATATATAAAAAACATGTCTATGAAGTATTTTGCGCAGAATACCAAACAGACCATGTCTTTTCGCATCATCCCCCTCTATTTCAGCTGTGACTAAACTACTGATTCTGGGTCTGTAGCTTAATTTAAATAATTCTCCCAGCAGAAACTCAGCTAAATGCTACCGTGATGGAACTCCACATCATGTTCCAAACCACATCAAGGATCCTCTCTGAAACAGGATGGAGCTCAAACTCTTTCTCTCTCTCAGGTTCACCACAAGGTGACTTCCTTTTGATTTCCTGCTTCTTCACACAGACTCTCTCCAGCACAGGTTAGCTCTGAGTGTTAGCGTGCTAATGTAAACACAGACCATATCACTTCAGAACACGTCTCATTGTTTCTGACAGCAACGTTTCTGATAGGCCCGTGGGAACACCTGAACATCAGCAGGAGAGGACTCTTTAAAGTAGAGACACAACATACTGATATACACCTGAACATCAGCAGGAGAGGACTCTTTAAAGTAGAGACACTACATACTGATATACACCTGAACTTCAGCAGGAGAGGACTCTTTAAAGTAGAGACACTACATACTGATATACACCTGAACATCGGCAGGAGAGGACTCTTTAAAGTAGAGACACTACATACTGATATACACCTGAACATCAGCAAGAGAGGACTCTTTAAAGTAGAGACACTACATACTGATATACACCTGAACTTCAGCAGGAGAGGACTCTTTAAAGTAGAGACACTACATACTGATATACACCTGAACATCAGCAGGAGAGGACTCTTTAAAGTAGAGACACTACATACTGATATACACCTGAACATCAGCAGGAGAGGACTCTTTAAAGTAGAGACACTACATACTGATATACACCTGAACATCAGCAGGAGAGGACTCTTTAAAGTAGAGACACTACATACTGATATACACCTGAACATCAGCAGGAGAGGACTCTTTAAAGTAGAGACACTACATACTGATAAACACCTGAACATCAGCAGGAGAGGACTCTTTAAAGTAGAGACAATACATACTGATATACACCTGAACATCAGCAGGAGAGGACTCTTTAAAGTAGAGACACTACTGATATACACCTGAACATCAGCAGGAGAGGACTCTTTAAAGTAGAGACACTACATACTGATATACACCTGAACATCAGCAGGAGAGGACTCTTTAAAGTAGAGACACTACTGATATACACCTGAACATCAGCAGGAGAGGACTCTTTAAAGTAGAGACACTACATACTGATATACACCTGAACATCAGCAGGAGAGCACTCTTTAAAGTAGAGACACTACATACTGATATACACCGGAACATCAGCAGGAGAGGACTCTTTAAAGTAGAGACACTACATACTGATATACACCTGAACATCAGCAGGAGAGGACTCTTTAAAGTAGAGACACTACATACTGATATACACCTGGACATCAGCAGGAGAGGACTCTTTAAAGTAGAGACACTACATACTGATATACACCTGAACATCAGCAAGAGAGGACTCTTTAAAGTAGAGACACTACATACTGATATACACCTGAACATCAGCAGGAGAGGACTCTTTAAAGTAGAGACACTACATACTGATATACACCTGAACATCAGCAGGAGAGGACTCTTTAAAGTAGAGACACTACATACTGATATACACCTGAACATCAGCAGGAGAGGACTCTTTAAAGTAGAAACACTACATACTGATATACACCTGAACTTCAGCAGGAGAGGACTCTTTAAAGTAGAGACACTACATACTGATATACACCTGGACATCAGCAGGAGAGGACTCTTTAAAGTAGAGACACTACATACTGATATACACCTGAACATCAGCAAGAGAGGACTCTTTAAAGTAGAGACACTACATACTGATATACACCTGAACATCAGCAGGAGAGGACTCTTTAAAGTAGAGACACTACATACTGATATACACCTGAACATCAGCAGGAGAGGACTCTTTAAAGTAGAGACACTACATACTGATATACACCTGAACATCAGCAGGAGAGGACTCTTTAAAGTAGAAACACTACATACTGATATACACCTGAACTTCAGCAGGAGAGGACTCTTTAAAGTAGAGACACTACATACTGATATACACCTGAACATCAGCAAGAGAGGACTCTTTAAAGTAGAGACACTACATACTGATATACACCTGAACTTCAGCAGGAGAGGACTCTTTAAAGTAGAGACACTACATACTGATATACACCTGAACATCAGCAGGAGAGGACTCTTTAAAGTAGAGACACAACATACTGATATACACCTGAACATCAGCAGGAGAGGACTCTTTAAAGTAGAGACACTACATACTGATATACACCTGAACTTCAGCAGGAGAGGACTCTTTAAAGTAGAGACACTACATACTGATATACACCTGAACATCAGCAAGAGAGGACTCTTTAAAGTAGAGACACCACATAATGATATACACCTGAACTTCAGCAGGAGAGGACTCTTTAAAGTAGAGACACTACATACTGATATACACCTGAACATCAGCAGGAGAGGACTCTTTAAAGTAGAGACACTACATACTGATATACACCTGAACTTCAGCAGGAGAGGACTCTTTAAAGTAGAGACACTACATACTGATATACACCTGAACATCAGCAGGAGAGGACTCTTTAAAGTAGAGACACTACATACTGATATACACCTGAACATCAGCAGGAGAGGACTCTTTAAAGTAGAGACACTACATACTGATATACACCTGAACTTCAGCAGGAGAGGACTCTTTAAAGTAGAGACACTACATACTGATATACACCTGAACATCAGCAGGAGAGGACTCTTTAAAGTAGAGACACTACATACTGATATACACCTGAACATCAGCAGGAGAGGACTCTTTAAAGTAGAGACACTACATACTGATATACACCTGAACATGAGCAGGAGAGGACTCTTTAAAGTAGAGACACTACATACTGATAAACACCTGAACATCAGCAGGAGAGGACTCTTTAAAGTAGAGACAATACATACTGATATACACCTGAACATCAGCAGGAGAGGACTCTTTAAAGTAGAGACACTACTGATATACACCTGAACATCAGCAGGAGAGGACTCTTTAAAGTAGAGACACTACATACTGATATACACCTGAACATCAGCAGGAGAGGACTCTTTAAAGTAGAGACACTACTGATATACACCTGAACATCAGCAGGAGAGGACTCTTTAAAGTAGAGACACTACATACTGATATACACCTGAACATCAGCAGGAGAGCACTCTTTAAAGTAGAGACACTACATACTGATATACACCGGAACATCAGCAGGAGAGGACTCTTTAAAGTAGAGACACTACATACTGATATACACCTGAACATCAGCAGGAGAGGACTCTTTAAAGTAGAGACACTACATACTGATATACACCTGGACATCAGCAGGAGAGGACTCTTTAAAGTAGAGACACTACATACTGATATACACCTGAATATCCGCAGGAGAGGACTCTTTAAAGTAGAGATACTACATACTGATATACACCTGAACATCAGCAGGAGAGGACTCTTTAAAGTAGAGACACTACATACTGATATACACCTGAACATCAGCAAGAGAGGACTCTTTAAAGTAGAGACACTACATACTGATATACACCTGAACATCAGCAGGAGAGGACTCTTTAAAGTAGAGACACTACATACTGATATACACCTGAACATCAGCAAGAGAGGACTCTTTAAAGTAGAGACACTACATACTGATATACACCTGAACATCAACAGGAGAGGACTCTTTAAAGTAGAGTATTTTTATAATCTGGTATTTAACTTGAGTACAAAATCTGAGTACTTCTCCCACCTCTGATGATCTTGTGTTAATATGAAATAGTTTTATTTACATTATTTAGGTATAGGCTTTAAATAAGCCCAATGGTTTTGTGTTGCCTCTTCCTGCACTGTGCATGATTTGTTAGCTGTTATGTTCGTGCATTATTAAATTGTGCAAAACCATTAGAGTGATGAACTCACCCCGAGAGCAGGAGGAACTGTCAGGATCAGCAGGAAACACCTGAAGAAGAAACACAGCTTTCATTACCAGACAGCACTCCTCTACAGTTCAGAGGTACATGGTGTACATTTCCTCCACTACATGTATTTAATACCTTTAGTTACTTCTCAGATGTGGATGAATGATGTGAAATCTAATCAAGTGTTAAATCAGACTTTAGTTCCACCTGGAGTAAATCCACCAGCTACCCTGCAGTATACAAAGTCATTCAGACTAGCTGCACCTTTAGCAGCTTTGAGAACACTTTCATGATCAATCATTATAAAACATATCATATCTATTATTCTGAAATGGACCAATCTGCACAATGAATACTTTTACTGTCGCTACTTTAAAGGGGACCAATAATGCAAAATGCACTTTGTGGTGTCTTTTATACCTAAACATGTGTCCCCGGTGTGTCGGGGAACTCACGCAGCATCAGAAAATAAAACCCTCTCTCTTTTCTTCCGTACCCAAATCTCTAAAAACGGGGGAACAACAGAGCTGATCCAGATTTGCGTCCGATATAACGTAATATCTGAAATGTGGACCCACGGCCCAATCAGAAACGTTGCTATCAGAAACAATGCCCGACTGTTTTGGACGTAATATGGTCTGTGTTTACATTAGCATCGCTAACACTCAGAGCTAACCTGTACTGGAGAGCATGTGTGTGAAGAACCAGGAAGTAAAAAGGAACTCACCTTGTGGTATAACCGGCAAGAGAGAAAGCCTTTGAGCTCCATACTGTTTCAGAGAGAATCCTTGATAATCCATGATATGGCGTTTCATCACGGCAGCATTTAGTTTAGACAGTAGCTGCCGGGTCCCTCATGAGCTCAGACCCCTACTTTTTTAGTTTTTAAAGCTTTATACCCTAAATCATCACTTTAGAAACAGGAAGTGAAATAGAGGGATATGATGGTATTGGTATTTTGAGCAAATCACTTCATAGAAATGTTTTTTATAATTTTTGTATAAATCTGAGACCTGTGGTATTGCCTAAAAATAGCATGACAAGTGATCTTTAACTATATTTTGAAGATAATACTTTTCCACTTTACTCAACTACTGGATCTGAGTATTTCTACTTTTACTCAAGTACTAGATCAGAGTGCTTCTACTTTCACTGAAATAAATGTTTGAGATATTTAGTGTGTGTTTAGCGTACCAGAGCCAGCAGCAGGAAGTCAGCAGCATCTTGTCGTCCAGCTCACAGGAAGTCCCGCCCTCTTACGTCACTCTGACTCCACCTCCAGACGCTCCGACAGTGGGGGTCGTCCTGCAGATGTTGTGTATTTTTTATAATTTCTTAATAGAGACTTTATATCCCAGAAGGAGACTGGAGACATGTGACTTCACGCGTTCACTACAGCAACAAGCATCTAATGCAGGAAAACAAAGAAACACAACATCATTTTAAAAGTGTCTCGCATTAAGTGGTGGAATGTGTCCCAGTACGTTTACCCAGCAAACGCTCTACAAACAACACCTCCATTAACAGAAACACGCTGCAGCTTCAGAAACGATGCAAATATAAAAACACTAACATTTAAACTAACATGCAAATGCAGAAACATCTTCAGCAACAACACATGCAGCGTTTAGAGAACATTCAGCAGCTTGAGGAGACATGCAGCGTTTAGAGAACATTCAGCAGCTTGAGGAGACATGCAGCGTTTAGAGGACATTCAGCAGCTTGAGGAGACATGCAGCGTTTAGAGAACATTCAGCAGCTTGAGGAGACATGCAGCGTTTAGAGGACATTCAGCAGCTTGAGGAGACATGCAGCGTTTAGAGAACATTCAGCAGCTTGAGGAGACATGCAGCGTTTAGAGAACATTCAGCAGCTTGAGGAGACATGCAGCGTTTAGAGAACATTCAGCAGCTTGAGGAGACATGCAGAGTTTAGAGAACATTCAGCAGCTTGAGGAGACATGCAGCGTTTAGAGAACATTCAGCAGCTTGAGGAGACATGCAGCGTTTAGAGGACATTCAGCAGCTTGAGGAGACATGCAGCGTTTAGAGAACATTCAGCAGCTTGAGGAGACATGCAGCGTTTAGAGAACATTCAGCAGCTTGAGGAGACATGCAGCGTTTAGAGAACATTCAGCAGCTTGAGGAGACATGCAGCGTTTAGAGAACATTCAGCAGCTTGAGGAGACATGCAGCGTTTAGAGAACATTCAGCAGCTTGAGGAGACATGCAGCGTTTAGAGAACATTCAGCAGCTTGAGGAGACATGCAGCGTTTAGAGAACATTCAGCAGCTTGAGGAGACATGCAGCGTTTAGAGAACACTCAGCAGCTTGAGGAGACATGCAGCGTTTAGAGAACACTCAGCAGCTTGAGGAGACATGCAGCGTTTAGAGAACATTCAGCAGCTTGAGGAGACATGCAGAGTTTACTGAAAGCTGCAGGAACCAAACGCTACAAGAGTGACGCACAGAGCTGGAGAGCAGGGGACACTAAATAGTGACGCACACAGCTGGAGACCAGGGGACACTAAAGAGTGATGCACACACCTGGGAGACCAGGGGAAACTAAAGAGTGACGCATACAGCTGGGAGACCAGGGGACACTAAAGAGTGACGCACACAGCTGGGAGACCAGGGGACATTAAAAAGTGATACACACAGCTGGAGACCAGGGGACACTAAAGAGTGACGCACACAGCTGGGAGATCAGGGGACACTAAAGAGTGACGCACACATCTGGGAGACCAGGGGACACTAAAGAGTGACGCACACAGCTGGAGACCAGGGGACACTAAAGAGTGACGCACACAGCTGGAGACCAAGGGACACTAAAGAGTGAGGCACACAGCTGGAGACCAGGGGACACTAAAGAGTGACGCACACAGCTGGAGACCAGGGGACACTAAAGAGTGACGCACACAGCTGGAGACCAGGGGACACTAAAGAGTGACGAACACAGCTGGGAGAACAGGGAACACTAAAGAGTGACGCACACAGTTGGGAGACCAGGGGACACTAAAGAGTGACGCACACAGCTGGAGACCAGGGGACACTAAAGAGTGACGCACACAGCTAGAGACCAGGGGACACTAAAGAGTGACTTACACAGCTGGGAGACCATGGGACACCAAAGAGTGACGCACAGAGCTGGGAGACCAGGGGACACTATAGAGGGACGCACACAGCTGGAGACCAGGGGACACTAAAGAGTGACACACAAAGCTGGAGACCAGGGGAAACTAAAGAGTGACGCACACAGCTGGGAGACCAGGGGACACTAAAGAGTGAAGCACACAGCTGGGAGACCAGGGGACACTAAAGAGTGACGCACACAGCTGG
>NC_136902.1:94972089-94977089 GCF_949606895.1 Notothenia rossii | reverse complement strand
GTTTGAGTGAACGAGGACATCCCAATGAATACCTGAGGGCTCCTCTGTCCTCGCGTCACCTCCTCGTGTCTCTCGCTCGCATCTTATGGAGGTGGAGCTAAGATGCAAGGAAGGGACGCGAGTGAGGGAAAGGAGGAGTCGAGGAGGGGTATTGGGATGCGGCTTTTGTTATATGAATTATGTGACCGTCTGTGTTTTACGGTGCAGCTGCAATCGACAAAGTGTGAGACACTTTAACAAACTAGAGAGTCGAACCGGAAAGGGAGTGCCGTCATGCCAGAACAAGGTCCAGGGCCCATTCTCATTTCATCAAATCCCCCTCCTCGTCTCCTCGACTCCTCGACTCCTCGACTCCTCGACTCCTCGGTTCTCCGGTAGTGACGGAAATGAATCTCAGCGCGCCATGTTGAAGGACATCTCATTTCTCTAAATGCACTTCAAGGACCGAGGATCGAGCGTCGAGGAGGCTCTCTGGAGGAGCTCTAACCGAGGAGAGAGGAGAGAGGAGAGAGGAGAGAGGAGAGAGGAGGCTCTCTGGAGGAGCTCTAACCGAGGAGAGAGGAGAGAGGAGAGAGGAGAGAGGAGAGAGGAGAGAGGAGAGAGGAGGCTCTCTGGAGGAGCTCCAGCCGAGGAGAGAGGAGAGAGGAGAGAGGAGAGAGGAGAGAGGACAGAGGACAGAGGAGAGAGGAGAGAGGAGGCTCTCTGGAGGAGCTATAACCGAGGAGAGAGGAGAGAGGAGAGAGGAGGCTCTCTGGAGGAGCTATAACCGAGGAGGGAGGAGAGAGGAGAGAGGAGAGAGGAGAGAGGACAGAGGAGAGAGGAGAGAGGAGGCTCTCTGGAGGAGCTCTAACCGAGGAGAGAGGAGAGAGGAGAGAGGAGAGAGGACAGAGGACAGAGGAGAGAGGAGAGAGGAGGCTCTCTGGAGGAGCTATAACCGAGGAGAGAGGAGAGAGGAGAGAGGAGGCTCTCTGGAGGAGCTATAACCGAGGAGAGAGGAGAGAGGAGAGAGGAGAGAGGAGGCTCTCTGGAGGAGCTCTAACCGAGGAGAGAGGAGAGAGGAGAGAGGAGAGAGGAGAGAGGAGGCTCTCTGGAGGAGCTATAACCGAGGAGAGAGGAGAGAGGAGAGAGGAGAGAGGAGGCTCTCTGGAGGAGCTCTAACCGAGGAGAGAGGAGAGAGGAGAGAGGAGAGAGGAGAGAGGAGGCTCTCTGGAGGAGCTCTAACTGAGGAGAGAGGAGAGAGGAGAGGAGAGAGGAGGCTCTCTGGAGGAGCTCTAACCGAGGAGAGAGGAGAGAGGAGAGAGGAGAGAGGAGGCTCTCTGGAGGAGCTCTAACCGAGGAGACACTGATGGCTCCTCCTCGGCTCCTTCTTGGATGCATTTCCGGGAACAGAGATGTTTCAAAGAGTCGTGACGCACGGCCGGACTGATCTCAGCCAATCACAGCTCTGCATGCATCCCCTGGATATTATTTTATTAACTGCTTTCATCACGACGCCATGTTTCCAGAGAGAACAGCTGAGAGGTCCGTGCAGAAAGCAGAGCAGTGTGTATAATATATATCACTCAGTGTAACAGACCTACTCTCTGTCTCTGCTTTAGTTTAGTAGATATCTACAAACAAAGAGTCCAGATGTTTCTAAAACCATTTTGTGTGTGTGTGTGTGTGTGTGTGTGTGTGTGTGTGTGTGTGTGTGTGTGTGTGTGTGTGTGTGTGTGTGTGTGTGTGTGTGTGTGTCTGTGTGTGTGTGTGTGTGTGTGTGTGTGTGTGTGTGTGTGTGTGTGTATAAGTGGTCATGAACACATCTGTCCATCAGACAGAGGGCTGCTGTGCCTCCTGTCATCATTAATGAACGTCTCTTTAAAATGACCGCTCAGAGGAGAGGAGTTCTCATTTCTCTAACCGCCTGCTGCTTCCCCTCCTCTCTCCTCGGTTCCGCTCCTCTCTCCTCGGTTCCCCTCCTCTCTCCTCGGTTCCCCTCCTCTCTCCTCGGCTCCCCTCCTCTGTCCTCGGCTCCCCTCCTCTCTCCTCGGCTCCCCTCCTCTCTCCTCGGTTCCCCTCCTCGGCTCCTCCGCTCCCCTCCTCGGCTCCTCCGCTCCCCTCCTCTCTCCTCGGTTCCCCTTCTCTCTCCTCGGTTCCCCTCCTCGGCTCCTCGGCTCCCCTCCTCTCTCCTCGGCTCCCCTCCTCTCTCCTCGGTTCCCCTCCTCTCTCCTCGGTTCCCCTCCTCGGCTCCTCCGCTCCCCTCCTCTCTCCTCGGTTCCCCTCCTCTCTTCTCGGCTCCCCTCCTCTCTCCTCGGCTCCCCTCCTCTCTCCTCCGCTCCCCTCCTCTCTCCTCGGTTCCCCTCCTCCGCTCCTCCGCTCCCCTCCTCTCTCCTCCGCTCCCCTCCTCTCTCCTCGGTTCCCCTCCTCAGCCCTCCGCTCGCATCTCCTGTGGGCGGGACTAAGTCTCGAGGATAGGAGTCGAGGAGGGGAGTTAGAGAAATGAGAAAGGGCCCTGGTACCGGCGGGCTATCCGCAAAAACAAACTGAAGTTTGTGTCAATCACTTAACGTCACCTCTGGCATGGCGGGCACTCCCTTTCCGGTTCGATTCTCAAGCTTTGTTAAAGTGTCTCTCACTTTGTAGTTGTCGATTGCTGCTCTCAGTTTTCAGTTTGATTATCGCTGCTGGGTGTATTGTATTTTTGTAACTCTGGCACAACTATTTCCTTCGGGATAAATAAAGTCCTCTCTTGTCTTACTATCTTACTATGTATATTTGCCGTTAATAACCTCTGCAATATATACCTGGCTGCTAAATCTTCAGGACTGTTACAGGATGTGTATTTTTTAAATTGTGTAATAATAAAAAAAGAAACTTCCTCTTTAATATTTTGTTTCATATTTGTTATATCCTCTTAGTTAACAGAGCAGGTCCCCTTTGATCCTCTTCTTCATCAATATATCAGGTCTCAGATATACACAGAGCCTGTCTCTGATTGGCTGAAACACCAAACAGATCATTACAGCATTACCCATAATCCCCTCTGTTTCAGCCCTGTTTCCAAAGTGCTGATTCTCTGTCTGTTACTTCAGATGTAAATAAGGAGCCCCTCCCCACGCCCCTCTGAGAGACATTTGGTTACAAAGAACTCAATGGAGCTCTAGAGGAGATTCAGGTGATAAGGGGGGGGGGGGGGGGTACCTTGTTGCTGATTGGCTAATGGTTACACAAGACAAAACATCGTTATGACATCATCAAGTGGCCAAAATCTGATCAGCTCATTTTCAGACAGGTTTTTATAGAAATGGAAAGTGGCGGTTGGTGGAAAATATTTTTGGTGGGACTATGGAAATGGTGACAAAACCATGTGTGTGTGTGTGTGTGTGTGTGTGTGTGTGTGTGTGTGTGTGTGTGTGTGTGTGTGTGTGTATGTGTGTGTGTGTGTGTGTGTGTGTGTGTGTGTGTGTGTGTGTGTGTGTGTGTGTGTGTGTGTGTGTGTGTGTGTGTGTGTGTGTGTGTGTGTGTGTTATACTTGCCAACCCTCCCGATTTTCGCGGGAGACTCCCGCATTTCTCCCGATTTCTGACAAAATCAGATTTACTCACGACTGTTTCCACTCGGACTTTAATACAGCTACACCATTGTTTGGTTTCCATGGTAACACGTCTCTTTAGCAGCGCGCGCAACTCAAAGTCTGAGAGGGTGAGGAAGATGAAAACTGAACAAGAATCGACAACTCGACCCTCTGATCACTCCTTTCCTGTAAAATACAGGTCCAGCCCACACATATGCTCCATGGTGCCACAGGCATTGCCCTTACAACTACAATAAGCATGCAAATGTTAATCTACAGCTCCGGAGATCCACTAGCACCGGAGTCTACAACTGCAGACAACTACTGTAGCGTCACCTTGGATACGAATCTAAACAACTCACAGACACGCAGGCCAGGGCGCTGACAGGGCGCCCTTTGAGCATCAGATCTGACGACGCTGATTGGCTGAAATTATGTTTCGGCGGCATAGTTTACAGATAGCAACAGTCAGCTTGTTGGCTGCAGCTGCTCTGGCTGAGGGCTCCTTTCTACATCCCGGACGAGAGAGGGTAATGATACACGCTGCGGCCAGGCAGGAAACATGTGACTTATCAGTAACTTTAAACATCGTAAAACAATTTTAAACGAGATTTTATTGTAGATTATACATTTTACTGATACCAACTATATAATATTTACCTTGTTCATTAAAAAAAAAAATATATATATATATATATATTTATATATTTTTGGGAAATATATTTTTTATTTTTTTTAATGACAATCAAACATGTGGGAAGAGGGGGGGCTGCGCCCCTATGGGCCGGCCGCCACTGGAAATGGATCAAAAAGAGAGAATCTTTGTTCCTGAAACTTTCAGAGTCTCTTTCCACAGAGGGGACACATGTTGATGTAGAAGAGACATGAAGAAGAGGGGACACATGTTGATGTAGAAAAGACATGGAGAAGAGGGGACACATGTTGATGTAGAAGAGACATGAAGAAGAGGGGACACATGTTGATGAAGAAGAGGGGACACATGTTGATGTAGGAGAGACATGAAGAAGAGGGGACACATGTTGATGTAGAAGAGACATGAAGAAGAGGGGACACATGTTGATGTAGAGGAGACATGGTGAAGAGGGGACACATGTTGATGTAGAAGAGACATGAAGAAGAGGGGACACATGTTGATGTAGAAGAGACATGAAGAAGAGGGGACACATGTTGATGTAGAAGAGACATGAAGAAGAGGGGACACATGTTGATGTAGAAGAGACATGAAGAAGAGGGGACACATGTTGATGTAGAGGAGACATGGAGAAGAGGGGACACATGTTGATGTAGAAGAGACATGAAGAAGAGGGGACACATGTTGATGTAGAAGAGACATGAAGAAGAGGGGACACATGTTGATGTAGAAGAGACACGGAGAAGAGGGGACACATGTTGATGTAGAAGAGACATGAAGAAGAGGGGACACATG
>NC_136902.1:94907089-94964589 GCF_949606895.1 Notothenia rossii | reverse complement strand
CTAATTATCACTCTTTCCATTATTTAATCGACTTAAAAACAAGATAGTGGAGTTCCTCAGGGTTTTGTCCCGAGTCCTCTTTTAGTTAAAAAAAAAAGAAATAATCTGGAGTCTGATGGATATTTAATGTTTGATAACTTCAGCTCAGGGAACAAACCTCCGATGTTACAGGTCAGCAACATTCGTTTATTTAGACCCATATTCACTACATCAAACATCTCAGTGTTTTCAGATTGTTATCAGATCCCATCAATGCCTCATTTGGAGAAAGATATTTACGTGCTTTCTGTCTGCAGGCCTGTTCCTGTCTGCAGCTCAAACACAACCACTGTTAATGATCTGCAGATTTGATATCACAGACGTGCATCTGCTGACTTCATACTTTACGTGATAAAATCAAAACAAATGCAAAACTATGGATACGTAGAAACAGACTTTGTGCATCCTTAGTGTATAGATTTAATGAGAGAAGTGTAAGTGAAAATTAATCTGAAGCTGTATTAGTATAACATATAATTAGTAAATAAATGTGTTTGAAATCACGTCATTGTTTTTCGATATTTAATTGTATGTGTTGGTTGAAAACAACAGACTTGATATCCACCGTACATCGGTACAACATCCCACAACTCTTCCATCAGGAGAAACATCTTCAGCAACAACACATGCAGCGTTTAGAGAACATTCAGCAGCTTGAGGAGACATGCAGCGTTTAGAGAACATTCAGCAGCTTGAGGAGACATGCAGCGTTTAGAGAACATTCAGCAGCTTGAGGAGACATGCAGCGTTTAGAGAACATTCAGCAGCTTGAGGAGATATGCAGCGTTTAGAGAACACTCAGCAGCTTGAGGAGACATGCAGCATTTAGAGAACATTCAGCAGCTTGAGGAGACATGCAGCGTTTAGAGAACATTCAGCAGCTTGAGGAGACATGCAGCGTTTAGAGAACATTCAGCAGCTTGAGGAGACATGCAGCGTTTAGAGAACATTCAGCAGCTTGAGGAGACATGCAGCGTTTAGAGAACATTCAGCAGCTTGAGGAGACATGCAGCGTTTAGAGAACATTCAGCAGCTTGAGGACACATGCAGCGTTTAGAGAACATTCAGCAGCTTGAGGACACATGCAGCGTTTAGAGAACATTCAGCAGCGTTTAGAGAACATTCAGCAGCTTGAGGAGACATGCAGCGTTTAGAGAACATTCAGCAGCTTGAGGACACATGCAGCGTTTAGAGAACATTCAGCAGCGTTTAGAGAACATTCAGCAGCTTGAGGACACATGCAGCGTTTAGAGAACATTCAGCAGCGTTTAGAGAACATTCAGCAGCTTGAGGAGACATGCAGCGTTTAGAGAACATTCAGCAGCGTTTAGAAAACATTCAGCAACTTGAGGAGACATGCAGCGTTTAGAGAACATTCAGCAGCGTTTAGAGAACATTCAGCAACTTGAGGAGACATGCAGCGTTTAGAGAACATTCAGCAGCATTTAGAGAACATTCAGCAGCTTGAGGAGACATGCAGTGTTTAGAGAACATTCAGCAACTTGAGGAGACATGGCAGCGTTTAGAGAACATTCAGCAGCATTTAGAGAACATTCAGCAGCTTGAGGAGACATGCAGCGTTTAGAGGACATTCAGCAGCTTGAGGAGACATGCAGCGTTTAGAGAACATTCAGCAGCATTTAGAGAACATTCAGCAGCTTGAGGAGACATGCAGCGTTTAGAGGACATTCAGCAGCTTGAGGAGACATGCAGCGTTTAGAGAACATTCAGCAGCTTGAGGAGACATGCAGCGTTTAGAGAACATTCAGCAGCTTGAGGAGACATGCAGCGTTTAGAGAACATTCAGCAGCTTGAGGAGACATGCAGCGTTTAGAGAACATTCAGCAGCTTGAGGAGACATGCAGTGTTTAGAGAACATTCAGCAGCTTGAGGAGACATGCAGCGTTTAGAGAACATTCAGCAGCTTGAGGAGACATGCAGCGTTTAGAGAACATTCAGCAGCTTGAGGAGACATGAAGCGTTTAGAGAACATTCAGCAGCTTGAGGAGACATGCAGCGTTTAGAGAACATTCAGCAGCTTGAGGAGACATGCAGCGTTTAGAGAACATTCAGCAGCTTGAGGAGACATGAAGCGTTTAGAGAACATTCAGCAGCTTGAGGAGACATGCAGCGTTTAGAGAACATTCAGCAGCGTTTAGAGAACATTCAGCAGCTTGAGGAGACATGCAGCGTTTAGAGAACATTCAGCAGCTTGAGGAGACATGAAGCGTTTAGAGAACATTCAGCAGCTTGAGGAGACATGCAGCGTTTAGAGAACGTTCAGCAGCTTGAGGAGACATGCAGCGTTTAGAGAACATTCAGCAGCTTGAGGAGACACGTTTAGAGAACATTCAGCAGCTTGAGGAGACATGCAGCGTTTAGAGAACATTCAGCAGCTTGAGGAGACATGAAGCGTTTAGAGAACATTCAGCAGCTTGAGGAGACATGCAGCGTTTAGAGAACATTCAGCAGCTTGAGGAGACATGCAGCGTTTAGAGAACATTCAGCAGCTTGAGGAGACATGCAGCGTTTAGAGAACATTCAGCAGCTTGAGGAGACATGCAGCGTTTAGAGAACATTCAGCAGCGTTTAGAGAACATTCAGCAGCTTGAGGAGACATGCAGCGTTTAGAGAACATTCAGCAGCTTGAGGAGACATGAAGCGTTTAGAGAACATTCAGCAGCTTGAGGAGACATGCAGCGTTTAGAGAACATTCAGCAGCTTGAGGAGACATGCAGCGTTTAGAGAACATTCAGCAGCGTTTAGAGAACATTCAGCAGCTTGAGGAGACATGCAGCGTTTAGAGAACATTCAGCAGCTTGAGGAGACATGCAGCGTTTAGAGAACATTCAGCAGCGTTTAGAGAACATTCAGCAGCTTGAGGAGACATGCAGCGTTTAGAGAACATTCAGCAGCTTGAGGAGACATGAAGCGTTTAGAGAACATTCAGCAGCTTGAGGAGACATGCAGCGTTTAGAGAACATTCAGCAGCTTGAGGAGACATGCAGCGTTTAGAGAACATTCAGCAGCGTTTAGAGAACATTCAGCAGCTTGAGGAGACATGCAGCGTTTACTAAAAGCTGCAGGAACCAAACGCTGAAGAAGCTCAAAACACAACGGAGACCAGGGGACACTAAAGAGTGACGCACACAGCTGGGAGACCAGGGGACACTAAAGAGTGACGCACACAGCTGGGAGACCAGGGGACACTAAAGAGTGACGCACACAGCTCGGAGACCAGGGGACACTAAAGAGTGATGCACACAGCTCGGAGACCAGGGGACACTAAAGAGTGACACACACAGCTCGGAGACCAGGGGACACTAAAGAGCGATGCACACAGCTCGGAGACCAGGGGACACTAAAGAGTGACGCACACAGCTCGGAGACCAGGGGACACTAAAGAGTGATGCACACAGCTCGGAGACCAGGGGACACTAAAGGGTGACGCACACAGCTCGGAGACCAGGGGACACTAAAGAGCGACGCACACAGCTGGGAGACCGGGGGAAACTAAAGAGTGACGCACACAGCTCGGAGACTATGTATTTATAAAACGTCAGAGATCTCTGCTGAATCTTTCATCAGGATTTCTTTCTTTTCTTTTGTCTCAGGGTGATCATGGAACAGCAGGGAGTTCAGGACTCAAAGGCTCTCGGGTATGTTGACGATGACGATGATGATGATGATGATGATGATCCATAATTCATTTTTACACATTTTGTATTTCTGTCAACGTGACCTGTATAGAGATGAAATGAGTCTCTCTGTTTTCTCCAGGGTCTTCCAGGAAAACCAGGTTTTCCAGGACCTCCAGGTCTGCCGGTACGAACCATCATATGATTTATGATTTAAAGCTTAAAGAACATTTAGATTGTCATCAATCTATTAAACCAAACATTTGGATAATGCTATTAGAACCGTATTATTTGTATACGATTTTTTTAGTATTGCGTTTATTGTTATTATCCTTTATTTTTTGTTTTTTATTATTATTATTGATGAAGAATAAGATTGTTTTCCATTTGATTTGTCGAATATTTTTCATGTTCTTTACTGTTGTTTATTTTCTCAGGGTCTCCCCGGACATGAAGGACCCCTCGGCCAATCAGGACTCCCAGGATGCAACGGGACAAAGGTAGAGATGAGGCTCAACAATTCCCCATTGTAACATTCAGATTAACGTTACTATCACAGAGACAGACAGGAAGAAATACTTACCCTGAGTTACGCCTCAGGAACATTTGATAGAAAGTGAACATTTATTTCAATTTGATTATTGAGATAATAAAAGAATAGCACTATCAGGCAATCGTATTATGTCTATGTTTACAAATATGGACAGGAAGTAACACTGGGGTATCATCTGCAAAATACACGATATTTCTTCTAATGATGTGGGTAATTAGACGCAAGTAAATGGAGAATAGAAAAGGACCAAGAATGAAGCCCTGAGGTACACCACAGGTATATTTTATAGACAATGAACTTCACACGATTATTGCGATTGGGTCGTGAAGTCAGAGGTTAAAATACACCACTAAAAGTCATCAGTCAATTCATCCTTACTCTCACAAAGAAGACAAGAATATATTCTGGGTTGTCATCTTTTACAAAAATACACATTATGTCTTCTAACGACGTGGTTAGCATTTGAGAAGCATGTAAATGGGAAAAATACGAGGACCTTGACTCGTGCCCTGTGGCACACCAGATGTAAAATTAACATGTATTTAAAACATGATTTTGAAGGTGAGATAGAACTATCAGGCACTTTTATGAACGACATTCGCAGCACTTTCATTTCTGTGTTTCACTTGGACTCAGCATCATAGATTTACATAACGTCAGACTTCACAGAACAGCTCTACCCTTGACTTTTATTTATTTGTTTATTTGGCAGGGACATTGCACATTAATGAACACTCAAAACATGAAATGTGCAAAGTGTAAATATCCGCAGTCCCTCACATAAAACAGAGGTATCAGAGAGGTATCTCCATGAAAACGGAAATCCCCTGGCCTCACCCGCACAAACACTTAATAATATACTTATTGGTGTCTTCCAGGGAGATGTTGGTTACCCAGGGTTCTCTGGGGCTCCAGGTCCTGGCGGCATTCAAGTAAGTCCCACCTACTTCCCGTACAAAGCGGTGGTTGGAATACTTCCTATTTACCTTTTAAACCCTTTGTATCACTGCAAGCTGAAGCCTAACTTGGCTAGTTAGCTATAAGAAGCTAAAGCTAACTTTGATCATGTGTTTCAGGGTCGATCAGGACTGCGAGGGGCAAAGGTAACGCCTGCACAAACTCACATACTGTCATTATGTTTTAGATCTTGGTACAAAGTGAAAAAGGGTTTTCACTTGAGCCACACATGCAGTTAATATTAAACAGTTCCGGGGCTAGAATAACATAACGTGTATGAATATCAATGTCTGAACATATTCAAACAGTGCCTGTCATTGATGTGACAGAACCACACATTTCTCACGTGAATACATAGATATAATCATATTATAATTATATCTTTATTACTCTTTATATGAGGTAAGACAGATTGCTAAATGTTTGCTAAACATATTTATGTTTATACTAGATAATACTTTTGGAGTACAGGCCTTAAAATCTTTTTTGCACTTATTTAAAATGCATTATCTTTTTTTCTTTGACGTATAGTTGTATTGATGGTTTTTCAATATCACTCGTGTGGGAATTATTACTGGTTTCTTGTTGGACCAGATCTCATTAAAAAAAGAAACATTGAACCGTGTTATGTTTCTGTTTTTGGTTTCAGGGAGACACCTACGTTTTTCCAGCAACTCCAGATATTAAAGGAGCACCAGGATCCCAAGGACAAGAGGGAGAACATGTCAGTGTTCTTTTCTTGATGTTTTGTTATCTGACATTAACGTTCTATATTTGTGATTGTGATTGGCTGCTGGATCTTTTCTCTGATTCACTGGTGGAGAAATTGCTCTGATTGGCTTGTTGCGAACATTCTCTGATAGGTTAAGGGAAAAAATCCTGTAATTTGCTCGTGGAGAAAATCCTCAAATCAGCTATTGGATAGTATCCTTTGATTGACTAGTGGAGAAAATATTCCGACTGTCTGATGGGGGAAATCCTCTGATTGGCTAGGGGAGAAAGTCCTCTGATTGGCTAGGGGAGAAAGTCCTCTGATTGGCTAGGGGAGAAAGTCCTCTGATTGGCTAGGGGAGAAAGTCCTCTGATTGGCTAGGGGAGAAAGTCCTCTGATTGGCTAATTGAGACAATTATTTAATTGGCTAGTGGACAAAGTCCTCTGATTGGCTGTTTGTGTTGCAGGGGCTGAGTGGAGATCCAGGGGAACCGGGCTTTCCAGGAGAACCAGGACCTTCCGGACGTCCTGTAAAGTCTTTACCTATCAAACTGTATTTAAATGTCTGTAACTGACGCGTCAACCCACTGACATCAGCTCTTTCCTTTACGGTCTCTTTTTAATGTAGGGAAATCCAGGGTTTTCAGGATTAGCAGGAGAGAAGGTACGTTTGCTAATAATCATCATGGCACTTTTACAAACAGATTCATTTTGTTTTTAACCACTGTATCAAACTCAGGCCAAACATTAAAAACATGTTTTACAACAGAACCACCAAAGTCCCAATGAATATTTCATATAATATATAATAATAAGTTCATATCTTGTTTAAAGACAATATCTTGTGATTATTATGTTTGGAAAGTTGGTATCTTAACTTACAAGTTAGTATGTTGTTTAAATAATTTCATATGTTGCTCTTCTCTAGACTTTTGGAGCTCGTTGGTTAACACCCACTGGACTTTCTTCACAAATAATTAAATGAGAGTTGCATGATCTTGGAAAAACTGACATTTGCAATAAATATTTCTCCAGTATAGATTTCAATGCAAAGAAATAAATGCTCACCCTACATTTAGTTAATTTAAAGTTAAATGCATCAGGAATTAGATTGACTTTGAGAGCAAAATGAATCAATGTTAATCATAAACTCATTGGTCAATGGAAATGAAACAACTGTTCTGTATTTAGCTGCAAAGATTTTATAGCATGACCCTGAACCATGTCACTCTCTCCTGATGAGGCTGTGTTTGTGTTTCAGGGTCAGGAGGGTCCCAGTCCGGTGATACCAGGCCCCCGCGGACAGAAGGTGAGCCGACGGGTCTGAAGAGAAACCTTACTTTTATTAATACGATTTCAACCATGTTCAATGTCAATATTGCTATGATTTATGTCTTTTCGTATGTTTATGTATGCACCATAACACAAAGACAAATTCCTTACTTACTCACTTACTCAAATGTTTCTAACCTGTAAAACACCATCATCATCATCTTCATCATCTTCATCATCATCACCGCCAGCTGCTTTTGATTTTCAGGGTTATCGCGGTCCGACGGGGGTTCCTGGACAGAAAGGAATTAAACTTTACGCTGAAGGACCCAAAGAACTGAAGGTCTGTCCGTCTGTTTGTCCGTCTGTCCGTTCGTCTGTTCGTTTGTCCGTCCATTTGCCGTCCATTTGTCTGTCCATTTATCCGTCCATTTGTCCGATTGTCTGTCCATTTGTCTGTCCATTTGTTTGTCCGTTTGTCCATCCGTTTGTCCGTCCGCCCATATGTCCGATTGTCTGTCCAAATTGACGGTCTGTCCATTTGTCCGTCTGTCTGTCTGTCTGTCTGTCTGTCTGTCTGTCTGTCTGTCTTTCCGTCAATTTGTCCGTCTGTCTGTCCGTTTGTCCGTTTGTCCGTCCGTCTGTCTGTCTGTCCATCCGTCTGTCCGTCCATCCGTCTGTCTGTCCGTCCGTTTGTCTCTCTGTCCGTCCGTTTGTCTGTCTGTCCGTCCGTTTGTCCGTCCGTCCGTCTGTCTGTCCGTCCGTCTGTCCGTCCATCCGTCTGTCTCCTGTTTTCTCAGGGGTTTTTTTGTTTTTCAGGGAGAACCAGGTGACATTGGAGTGAAAGGTTGTCTTGGTCTACTTGTAAGTAAAACCCGTCTCACATTCTGATGACCTGTCTGTCTGTCTGTCTGTCTGTCTGTCTGTCTGTCTGTCTGTCTGTCTGTCTGTCTGTCTGTCTGTCTGTCTGTCTGTCTGTCTGTCTGTCTGTCTGTCTGTCTGTCTGTCAGTCTGTCTGTCTGTCTGTCTGTCTGTCTGTCTGTCTGTCTGTCTGTCTGTCTGTCTGTCTGTCTGTCGGTCAGAAACATTTAATAAACAAACATGCTCACTTTTGTTTATTATCAGAGTCAGATGAACTGTGTTTTCTCCACCAGGGTATCCCGGGGAAACTGGGGGTCAAAGGAGAAAAGGGCGGGCCAGGAGATCCCGGATCACTAGTAAGAGACATTTATGATATCGATATGATACGTATTCAACCTTTATTTACACTCATCGACTACAACAGAACCCGGCAGACAAGCAGCTGATGGATTGATGTCCCCACACACGCCAAGGGCCATACGCTGGACCTGGTCATCACAAACTCCGCCCCCATCAGCAATCTGCTAGTGTATGACCTGGGGGTGTCTGACCACAAGACCATCTCTTTGGAGCTGTTTTTCCAGTCTCCACTCAGCATGCCCAAACGCCAAATCCGCTTCAGGAACCTGAGGATCATCAACCCGGACATCATGACCCTGGACCTCCAGCATATTTCCTCTGCCAACGTCTCATCAGTAAATGAGTCAGTGGCATATTACAACCAGTCCCTTAACAGTCTCCTTGATCTACACGCCCCCCTCATAACCAGGATGGTCACCTTCTCGCGCTCAGCCCCATGGTACACCGGCGAGCTGCGGAGAATGAAGACAGCTGGGCGTGTCCTTGAGCGGCGGCTCAAGGCCTCAGGACTCACTGTTCACCTGTTAGCCTATCGTGAACACCAGAAGGCCTACGCACAGTCCCTCAGAGATGCACGATCCCAGTACTACTCCATCATCATCAACAACAGTACTGGAAACTCCAAGCAACTCTTCTCCACAATAAACCACCTCCTCAAACCCCAAAGTCCTCTACACTCCGACTCCACTGAGAAGCAGTGTAGAAACTTCGCCGCCTTCTTCAAAAATAAAGTTGACACCATCCGCTCCATCCTCTCTAGCCCCTCTGCACCTCCAGTTCCAACTGCTGACCCACAGCCTGGGACAACCCAGCCTCTTCGCTGTTTCACGGTCATCTCTCAGCAAGAGGTTGAGGGCATCATTAGGAGGATGAAGCCCTCCACCTGTGTCCTGGACCCCCTTCCGTCAGCTCTGGTGAAATCGTACATCTGCACCCTGAGCCCCATGATCACTAAGATCGCAAACCTCTCTCTCCAGTCTGGCCATGTCCCCTCTGCCCTAAAAACCGCTGTCATCAAACCTAGTCTTAAAAAACCCTCCCTTGACCCGGGAGTCCTGGCCAACTATAGACCCATTTCCAACCTTCCATTTCTGTCAAAGGTGCTGGAAAAAATAGTTGCTGCTCAGCTCCAGGACCACCTAAACTCCAACAACCTATTTGAGAAGTTCCAGTCTGGTTTCCGCTCAGGCCACAGCACAGAAACTGCCCTGGTCAGAGTCACCAACGACCTGCTGATGACGGCTGATGCTGGCTCTCCCTCTCTCCTCATCCTCCTTGATCTCACTGCAGCTTTCGACACCGTCGATCACGGCATCCTCCTCCATCGTCTGCACTCCACCATCGGACTCTCTGACTCTCCCCTTGACTGGTTCACATCATACCTCACCGGGAGAACAGAGTACGTCTCCTTGGGTGAGGCAGAGTCGGGTACCCACAACGTCACCTGTGGTGTCCCTCAAGGATCAGTTCTCGGCCCCACCCTTTTCACACTCTATATGCTCCCCCTTGGCTCTATCATCAGCCGACATGGAGTATCATTCCATTGTTACGCTGATGACACCCAATTGTGAAAATGGACGCCCATCTGACCTTTGAGGCCCACATTAAACAGCTGTGCAAAAACTCCTTCTATCACCTCAGGAACATCGCCAAACTCCGCCCCTCACTCACTCTGTTTGACGCGGAAAAGCTAGTCCACGCCTTTGTCTCCTCAAGGCTGGACTACTGCAATGCACTCCTCATCGGGATCCCTAAGAAAAGCATCCAGAGGCTCCAGTACATCCAGAACAGCGCTGCTAGGATCCTGATGAGGGTGCGCAAATATGATCATATCACCCCCATCCTGAAATCACTTCACTGGCTCCCCGTGGAATTGAGGATCGAATTCAAGGTCTCCGTCCTCACACACCAGTGTATCTATGGAACAGCCCCTCCATACCTCAAGGAACTCCTCACCCCCCTTACCTCCGTGCGGACCACCCGCTCTAGCAACTCAAACCTCCTCAAACCCCCGAGGACTAAGCTCCGTACCATGGGAGACCGGACCTTCTGCTCGGCTGCCCCCAGTCTGTGGAACGCTCTCCCCGACCACATGAGAGCATCACAGACCGTGGAGGCTTTTAAAAAAGGCCTCAAAACCCACCTCTTCAATAGAGCCTTTCCCTAGACATTTTATTTATTTATTATCACCCTTTTATCTTATTTTATTCTTTTTACTTATTTATTTTTATTTATTGCTTTTTATTCTTTTTACGATGTTAGCACTTCGGGATTTGAATGCAAATATGAAGTGCTTTATAAATTAAAGCCATTATTATTATTATTATTATTGAATATTTGTATTAATTACATGTTGGGTTTATGACCTGGCAGAGGCCTGGGTGTTCCCTATCCTGGAGTGTGTTTTATTGGTTTTTGTGCATGTAAATGGTCTAAGGGGCGGGACATCTCTAAGCTGTTGACCAATCACAACAGAACTGGTCAGCTAACCACTAGATATTTTCAAAATAAGGGTATAGAAAATAATCAATGGAAATTAATTGGATTATATGAAATGCTCCCCTATCAAATAAACATGATAACAATTTAGAATAAACATTCAAATTCATTTAGAAATATTCAATGTAGTTTTATAAGTTTTTCCAAAAATGTTTTTCTTGTAAATCGTATATCAATGTATATCACTTTAACATACTAGAATATACCAAACATTTCTATTGTAAATGTGTGCATTTTTATATTTTTTTGTCTTAAATTGACTTATTTTGGAAATGTGGAATTTGTTCTATTAATTTGTAATGCAGTGCCCCTTTTTCCATTGTATATATTTATATATATATACTGTTATATTGGGTCATATGAACCGCATCAGAAACATGTCCCGGTGTATTCTGGGTCCAACATGCTGCTTTGTGTTTCAGGGTAAACCGGGGAAGGATGGAGTCCTTGGAGAGCTGGGAGTACAGGTAACATGCTAAGCTAACAAGAATGCTAACCATCCGTTTGCAGTGTGGACAGCCTGTAATGATGGTGACCGTTTCTGCAGGGGGAAGCAGGGGTTCGTGGGTACCTCGGACCTCCGGGTATAGAAGGAGCCACGGTGAGTGATTGATTGAGTGATTGATTGATATTCAGAAATCTTAAACTTGGTTGAGTAAACTACATAATATCATCAGAAAGTTGTAGAAAGTCAAGAGTTTCTCATGAAGTTGGAAACAAGCATCTGTAAAACATTTCCTCTGTGGTTGAATCAGGAAAACTAAATATTTACTAAGTATTTTCCACACTGTGATATAGACAGAAGTCAAAGTGAGTTGCTGGATATGATCAAAGTAATTAGTACATTGTTGTATCGTCTACTTGTTTTTATTTTTGTATCTTCTTATACTTTACCAACAATATTTAAAAAATATATATTAATATTAATTTGTGTTTTCGATACAATTGTGAATTTTAACATTATTTAGGTTCAGGCTTCAAATGAGCCTGGTGGGTTTTCGGCCTCTTCCTGCACTGTTTATCATCTGCTAAACTAAAAACGATTAACAAATAACTATATCAAAAAAACTAAGAACAATACAAACATATATATATATTTTAAATAATATATAAAAGTGCCCTTCACAACACAGAGAGGGATCTTACCTCTGTATTTAATAAGTTATGGTGTCCCTCAGGGAAGCATCCTGGAGATCAACAAAGATTGATAAACATTTGAGTTGACAATACTGTGTGTGTGTGTGTGTGTGTGTGTGTGTGTGTGTGTGTGTGTGTGTGTGTGTGTGTGTGTGTGTGTGTGTGTCTGTGTGTCTGTGTGTGTGTGTGTGTGTGTGTGTCTGTGTGTCTGTGTGTGTGTGTGTGTGTGTGTGTGTGTGTGTGTGTGTGTGTGTGTGTGTGTGTGTGTGTGTGTGTGTGTGTCTGTGTCTGTGTGTGTGTGTGTGTGTGTGTGTGTGTGTGTGTGTGTGTGTGTGTGTAGGGGGAGAAAGGTGATCGTGGTTTTCCAGGTCTTCCAGGAGAGGTGAGTCATTTTAAAACATTAATCCTTTTGACGTATTGATCATTAAAGGTGTTTACATAGATGCTGTATTCATTATGTAATCAACAGTTAACCAGGCCACAACAGGAGAGAACATTTGTCTCTGAAATCAACGTTTTCCAGCTTTTCAGATGTGTGTGTTTTTCTTTCATCAGACGGTTTTTAACCAAATATTCCTGAAGGGCCAGCCAGGTGCCTCCGGGCCCCGAGGACCCCTAGGAGTGCAGGGAGAACAAGGTAGTTTCATCATGAAGGGATACAAATTATTCTGCCCTTACAAGTGTGAGGGAAACTTCTGAAGCCATTGGAAACTGGACTCAGAGACACGGGGAGAGCTTTTTGGTCGAGCCAAAGTGCTGTACATGCAATGAAAACACTTTACTACAATAACAAACAGAAAACAATAAATTACAACAGCAAATATAAAAATCACACACAGGGAAAAGCCAGGAGTCATGCTCCGCTCTGACTAGAAGGCCAGAGAGAAGAAGTGAGTCTTTAGAGTATATTTAAAAACCCCTAGGGTCTGGGCCGACCTCACATGGAGGGGCAGAGTGTTCCAGAGCCTAGGGCCAGCTGCTGCGAAGGCTCGGTGCCCTCGGGTTTTGAGCCTGGTCTTGGGCACTACCAGCAGCAGCTGGTCAGCAGACCTTAAGGGTCTGCCTGGGGTGTAGCGCTGGAGGAGTTCAGCTACATAGGCCGGAGCCAGCCCATTTAGTGCTTTGAAAACAAATAAAAGGAGTTTAAAATCTATTCTGAACCGAACTGGAAGCCAGTGCAGTGAGGCCAGAATTGGGGTAATGTGGTCACGCTTTTTGTGGCCAGTGTTAGAAATTAAAATCAATGTTTTGATGGTATAATGTAGTTTAAACATACCGTCAGTTAAAACGCTGTTTTATACTGAAAAAAACAGAAATTCTCGTGCACAACCAGTTGTTAAGCTTTTATTCTGAAAATCCTTCATCTCCGGTTAGCATTTAGCATGTGGCTAATATACGATTTCCTAAAGAGGTGAATTTAGTAGCGAAATGACATGGAGTGGTGCAAACCGAAACCTACTGATTTAACACTACAACTATAGATGTCGAGATACTACCATGCTGAATATTAAATGAAGGTACAGTTTATTTGGATACATTATTTTTTACAGACGAGAGTAGCATGTGACAACATCCGGAATGACCGGAAACCAAACCAGCCGTGAAGTGTTTTCTGTATTTTTTAGAGTATTGATCACCGCGTTTAGAATGTGTTACATGAAAAGTGATGAAAGAGAATATGAGGAGAAAAGGCGTGTTAAGCATATATTGAATGTGAAAAGTACCAATCCTCTGTTTAAATGCAACAACGGACATTAGAGACGAGGCGAGCCGGCTGGCGGGGAGGAGCCAGCAGAGGATATATATAACAGCACCGGACGACAGATTCGCTCTCTTCTCTTGCTCACGAGAGCCGGATCACAGCTGCTTTCTGCCTGAACAATATTCTGTCTGTAACACTACCGCGCCTTTTTTAATTAAAGTATCCCATTTGAATCTTCTCAGAGACTCCATTTAGTCTCATTTTAAAGCTTCTCTCCTGGACGCGAGAATAACGAACATATTTAACACCAGTCAGAAGACGCGCAGCTGCGTTCTGCACGAGCTGCAGACGTCTATTGAGGCCTGGTCCATACCCACATACGGAGCGTTGCAGGAATCCAACCTCGAGGTTACAAAGGCGTTAATAACCCTTTTATAGGTCTTTAAAAGATAAATACGACTTGGTCTTGTCCAGCATTTCCCCAACAACAAGAATATTTAGAGATGGCAGGGTTGGCAGATAGCTTAACAACATTTAGCAATGAACACCCAGGAGACAGCAGGTCAGTTTCGGAGGTTTACGGATACATTTTCATTCATTTCCATTTTTCATTTCCATTTTGTAAAACTGAAATACAACAAAAACAAAACACACAGTCATGAGACGTTATCACATTAAACATGAAATACAAATACAAAAGAATAAACAAACATTCTAAACAGCAGAGCACCTGTTAGCATAAATGCTACATTGCTACAAACATTTCAACTGCTGCTCACAGGCTAACACATTCAGCATCAAAGTGTTTTGAATATAATCAGTTTACGAGTGCAGGTAAGTGTAGACAATAGATGGTGTGATGCTGACAGACATACAGACCCTAGGATTTGAGCAAAGAAGTGCATTGACAGGAAACCAAGTGCTCCATAGACCGCCAGAAACACGCAACTACTTCCATCCCTCATGAAGTTTAGATTCGAGATCATTTCAAACGCTTTTTCCGATCTTCATTATAGTCTGATGTTATGGCTCTGTGCAGATTTCTTTTGTGAAATGTGACATCACTATTTAACACAAAGTATTTAAATGATACCTTTTGAGTCATTGTAAAATAACTAATTATACTAGAAGCATCTCATCCTCTGTGTTTAAAGAGCAGTCGAGTGACCATGCTCAGTCACGTTCTTCTTCTGTGGTTTCTTTCAGGACTCATTGGATTTCCTGGCCTGCAGGGACAGCCAGGTAAACTCTGTCTCAGTTCCTCTGTATCCCGAGGTGGGAAGTAGTGGAGTACAAATACTTCGTTACTGTACTTAAGTACATTTTTCTGGTATCAGTACTTTTCTCTGACCACTTTGTACGTTGTACTTCTTACATGTTGAACACTAATACCTGTACTTTCACACAAATACCTGTACTTTCTACTTCTTACATGTTGAACACTAATACCTGTACTTTCACACAAATACCTGTACTTTCTACTTCTTACATGTTGAACACTAATACCTGTACTTTCACACAAATACCTGTACTTTCTACTTCTTACATGTTGAACACTAATACCTGTACTTTCTACTTCTTACATGTTGAACACTAATACCTGTACTTTCTACTTCTTACATGTTGAACACAAATACCTGTACTTTCTACTTCTTACATGTTGAACACAAATACCTGTACTTTCTACTTCTTACATGTTGAACTCAAATACCTGTACTTTCTACTTCTCACATGTTGAACACAAATACCTGTACTTTCTACTTACATGTTGAACTCAAATACCTGTACTTTCTACTTACATGTTGAACACTAATACCTGTAGCCTCTTTACTTTGACTTGAGTTAAGAAGTTTAGTCAGTACTTCTACTTTCACCAGAGTATTTTTAAACACGAGTATCTGTACTTCTACTTGAGTAAAGGATGTCTGTACTTCTACTTGAGTAAAGGATGTGTGTACTTCTACTTGAGTAAAGGATGTGTGTACTTCTACTTGAGTAAAGGATGTGTGTACTTCTACTTGAGTAAAGGATGTGTGTACTTCTACTTGAGTAAAGGATGTGTGTACTTCTACTTGAGGAAAGGATTTGTGTACTTTTGCCGCCTCTGCTTGTATCGGCTGTAAGACTCTAAATAAAGACTCTTCTTTTCCCTCCAGGTGAGGCTTCCAATGCTCCACCGGGCCCTCAGGGGCCTCCAGGCTCAACTGGACCCAAAGGAGAACCAGGAGCTTCCGGTCCCCTCGTGGTCGGCCCCCCGGGACTCTCTGGAGTTCCTGGAGGTCGAGGATTGGAAGGAGAACCAGGCGAACCGGGAATACCAGGTGAGGGTTTCAAACGTGTTTTCTGTGTTACAGTTAGTCTCTCAGAGACCCTTTCTGTGTTACAGTTAGTCTCAGAGACCCTTTCTGTGTTACAGTTAGTCTCTCAGAGACCCTTTCTGTGTTACAGTTAGTCTCACAGAGACCCTTTCTGTGTTACAGTTAGTCTCATAGAGACCCTTTCTGTGTTACAGTTAGTCTCACAGAGACCCTTTCTGTGTTACAGTTAGTCTCACAGAGACCCTTTCTGTGTTACAGTTAGTCTCTCAGAGACCCTTTCTGTGTTACAGTTAGTCTCAGAGACCCTTTCTGTGTTACAGTTAGTCTCTCAGAGACCCTTTCTGTGTTACAGTTAGTCTCTCAGAGACCCTTTCTGTGTTACAGTTAGTCTCATAGAGACCCTTTCTGTGTTACAGTTAGTCTCACAGAGACCCTTTCTGTGTTACAGTTAGTCTCACAGAGACCCTTTCTGTGTTACAGTTAGTCTCTCAGAGACCCTTTCTGTGTTACAGTTAGTCTCACAGAGACCCTTTCTGTGTTACAGTTAGTCTCACAGAGACCCTTTCTGTGTTACAGCTAGTCTCATAGAGACCCTTTCTGTGTTACAGTTAGTCTCTCAGAGACCCTTTCTGTGTTACAGTTAGTCTCACAGAGACCCTTTCTGTGTTACAGTTAGTCTCTCAGAGACCCTTTCTGTGTTACAGTTAGTCTCACAGAGACCCTTTCTGTGTTACAGTTAGTCTCACAGAGACCCTTTCTGTGTTACAGCTAGTCTCATAGAGACCCTTTCTGTGTTACAGTTAGTCTCATAGAGACCCTTTCTGTGTTACAGTTAGTCTCACAGAGACCCTTTCTGTGTTACAGTTAGTCTCATAGAGACCCTTTCTGTGTTACAGTTAGTCTCTCAGAGACCCTTTCTGTGTTACAGTTAGTCTCACAGAGACCCTTTCTGTGTTACAGTTAGTCTCACAGAGACCCTTTCTGTGTTACAGCTAGTCTCATAGAGACCCTTTCTGTGTTACAGTTAGTCTCTCAGAGACCCTTTCTGTGTTACAGTTAGTCTCACAGAGACCCTTTCTGTGTTACAGTTAGTCTCATAGAGACCCTTTCTGTGTTACAGTTAGTCTCATAGAGACCCTTTCTGTGTTAGTTAGTCTCATAGAGACCCTTTCTGTGTTACAGTTAGTCTCATAGAGACCCTTTCTGTGTTACAGTTAGTCTCATAGAGACCCTTTCTGTGTTACAGTTAGTCTCTCAGAGACCCTTTCTGTGTTACAGTTAGTCTCACAGAGACCCTTTCTGTGTTACAGTTAGTCTCACAGAGACCCTTTCTGTGTTACAGTTAGTCTCATAGAGACCCTTTCTGTGTTAGTTAGTCTCATAGAGACCCTTTCTGTGTTACAGTTAGTCTCATAGAGACCCTTTCTGTGTTACAGTTAGTCTCATAGAGACCCTTTCTGTGTTACAGTTAGTCTCATAGAGACCCTTTCTGTGTTACAGTTAGTCTCATAGAGACCCTTTCTGTGTTACAGTTAGTCTCACAGAGACCCTTTCTGTGTTACAGTTAGTCTCATAGAGACCCTTTCTGTGTTACAGTTAGTCTCACAGAGACCCTTTCTGTGTTACAGTTAGTCTCATAGAGACCCTTTCTGTGTTACAGTTAGTCTCATAGAGACCCTTTCTGTGTTACAGTTAGTCTCTCAGAGACCCTTTCTGTGTTACAGTTAGTCTCATAGAGACCCTTTCTGTGTTACAGTTAGTCTCACAGAGACCCTTTCTGTGTTACAGTTAGTCTCTCAGAGACCCTTTCTGTGTTACAGTTAGTCTCATAGAGACCCTTTCTGTGTTACAGTTAGTCTCATAGAGACCCTTTCTGTGTTACAGTTAGTCTCATAGAGACCCTTTCTGTGTTACAGTTAGTCTCACAGAGACCCTTTCTGTGTTACAGTTAGTCTCATAGAGACCCTTTCTGTGTTACAGTTAGTCTCACAGAGACCCTTTCTGTGTTACAGTTAGTCTCACAGAGACCCTTTCTGTGTTACAGTTAGTCTCACAGAGACCCTTTCTGTGTTACAGTTAGTCTCATAGAGACCCTTTCTGTGTTACAGTTAGTCTCATAGAGACCCTTTCTGTGTTACAGTTAGTCTCATAGAGACCCTTTCTGTGTTACAGTTAGTCTCACAGAGACCCTTTCTGTGTTACAGTTAGTCTCATAGAGACCCTTTCTGTGTTACAGTTAGTCTCACAGAGACCCTTTCTGTGTTACAGTTAGTCTCACAGAGACCCTTTCTGTGTTACAGTTAGTCTCACAGAGACCCTTTCTGTGTTACAGTTAGTCTCTCAGAGACCCTTTCTGTGTTACAGTTAGTCTCACAGAGGCCCTTTCTGTGTGGTAGTGCGTCCTAAATGTGTCTCTGCATGGAGATGGTGTGCAAAGGCTGAAATCCCCTCCAGAACATAAAGACATGACCATACATCCTATTGGCCAGCGCTCCAACACCTTGTACGTGATAGGCTTCTAATATGAAGATGAGAGTGAGCAGTATAGGGCCTCTTTAATCTTGAGACGTTATCTCCGGACAGAGAGAGTCATCTGTTGGAATCTTTATTAAACGGCTCTTTACAATACAAGTATTTATCGTCCTGATGAGGCTGTTGAAAGTGAAGAGTCACACACAAACATCTGTAACATCGACTCTGCAGTGAAATAAGGAAGTATCAAATATGCACCTGAATAATCCAAAGGTTTTTTCTAGAACCAGCCAACATATCAGACGAGTTACAAGAGGTTGAACATGTCATTAAAAAAGGTTCATTCACAGCATCTGCTCACAGCGTGCATGTTTCCTAACCCTTTGTGGACTCTAGAGATGTTAGCCTAGCTTAGCGTAAATAATAGAAGCGGAGGGGATCGTAAAGCCAGAGCGCTTCACCAAGATAAACACATCTACGTTTCGACAATGACAAATTATTATTTTTGTTTTTCACGTTCATGTCAGATTTTCTCCCGGGAGACGTCGGCGCTCCAGGAGAAAAAGGTCTAAAAGGCCCGATTGGATTCCCTGGAGTCAGAGGGGAGGATGGACTCACAGGTGAGTGGGTGGGGCATGACATACCCGTCTGAGCTTTACGGAAACAGCAGATTTTCCATGTGAATTTGGTATTATGATAAAAATAGATTCAGATCAGGTTTGTACGAGTTTCGTGGTGCTCATGTTTTATTATCTTTAATGTTTCTTATGTGTTTTATGCTCTTTATGTCATCTTGGTAAAGCACTTTGAGTTGCATTGTGTTGAAAAGTGCTGATGGATAAACGTGCCTCGCCTTGTTGAGCATAACTGATTGATTTGTGTTATTCAGGTGAGACGGGGGGAGTGTGCTCGGTTTGTCCGCATGTTGCGGGCTCCCCAGGACCTCCAGGCAGAAACGGAGAGCAAGGTGAAATCGGGTTGACGGGTAAGAAAACACCCGACTCGTTTACTCTGATTACCTAAGCTCGTTGTCAGTATGTTATTGAACAGAAGAAATCTGAATCATTTAAATAATGTTGAAGGCTGCTAGAAATATTTACCTGCTGCCACATTTGTTTAAACTCTCACAATGCTGAAAATAAAAAAATAAAAATTCTGAACTTTTCTGAAAAAGAAAGAATTCTTTCTCAAAATTCTCGGAATTGTGACTTTTTTCAGAAAATCTGACTTTTTTTCTCGAACCTATAACTTTTTCAGAAAATCCATAAAATCTGACTTCTGTCTGCAAATCTCAGAATTACATTTTTATCCTGACGTTTTTCAGAAAATCTCAAATCTGAAAATCCAGAACTTTAAAAAAAAAAATCTCAAAATGATGAAGCTCAAAACACGATGTAAACCAGGAGACACTAAAGAGTGATGCACACAGCTGGGAGACCAGGGGACACTAAAGAGTGACGTACATAGCTGGGAGACCAGGGGACACTAAACAGTGATGCACACAGCTGGGAGACCAGGGGACACTAAAGAGTGACGCACACAACTGGGAGACCAGGGGACACTAAAGAGTGACGTACACAGCTGGGAGACCAGGGGACACTAAAGAGTGACGTACACAGCTGGGAGACCAGGGGACACTAAAGAGTGACGTACACAGCTGGGAGACCAGGGGACACTAAACAGTGATGCACACAGCTGGGAGACCAGGGGACACTAAAGAGTGACGTACATAGCTGGGAGACCAGGGGACACTAAACAGTGATGCACACAGCTGGGAGACCAGGGGACACTAAAGAGTGACGCACACAACTGGGAGACCAGGGGACACTAAAGAGTGACGTACACAGCTGGGAGACCAGGGGACACTAAAGAGTGACGCACACAGCTGGGAGACCAGGGGACACTAAAGAGTGACGTACATAGCTGGGAGACCAGGGGACACTAAAGAGTGACACACACAGCTGGGAGACCAGGGGACACTAAAGAGTGACGCACACAGCTGGGAGACCAGGGGACACTAAAGAGTGACGCACACAGCTGGGAGACCAGGGGACACTAAAGAGTGACGCACACAGCTGGAGACCAGGGGACACTAAAGAGTGACACACACAGCTGGGAGACCAGGGGACACCAAAGAGTGACGCACACAGCTGGGAGACCAGGGGACACTAAAGAATGACGTACACAGCTGGGAGACCAGGGGACACTAAAGAATGACGCACACAGCTGGGAGACCAGGGGACACTAAAGAGTGATGTACACAGCTGGAGACCAGGGGACACTAAAGAGTGACACACACAGCTGGGAGACCAGGGGACACTAAAGAATGACGTACACAGCTGGGAGACCAGGGGACACTAAAGAATGACGCACACAGCTGGGAGACCAGGGGACACTAAAGAGTGACGTACACAGCTGGGAGACCAGGGGACACTAAAGAGTGACGTACATAGCTGGGAGACCAGGGGACACTAAAGAATGACGCACACAGCTGGGAGACCAGGGGACACTAAAGAATGACGTACACAGCTGGGAGACCAGGGGACACTAAAGAGTGACGTACATAGCTGGGAGACCAGGGGACACTAAAGAGTGACGCACACAGCCGGGAGACCAGGGGACTCTAAAGAGTGACGCACACAGCTGGAGACCAGGGGACACTAAAGAGTGACGTACATAGCTGGGAGACCAGGGGACACTAAAGAGTGACGTACATAGCTGGGAGACCAGGAGACACTAAAGAGTGACATACATAGCTGGGAGACCAGGGAACACTAAAGAGTGACACACACAGCTGGGAGACCAGGGGACACTAAAGAGTGACGCACACAGCTGGGAGACCAGGGGACACTAAAGAGTGATGCACACATCTGGGAGACCAGGGGACACTAAAGAGTGACACAAACAGCTGGGAGACCAGGGGACTCTAAAGAGTGACGCACACAGCTGGGAGACCAGGGGACAATAAAGAGTGATGCACACATCTGGGAGACCATGGGACACTAAAGAGTGACGTACATAGCTGGGAGACCAGGGGACAATAAAGAGTGACGCACACAGCTGGGAGACCAGGGGACAATAAAGAGTGACGTACATAGCTGGGAGACCAGGGGACAATAAAGAGTGACGTACACAGCTGGGAGACCAGGGGACAATAAAGAGTGATGCACACAGCTGGGAGACCAGGGGACACTAAAGAGTGACGTACACAGCTGGGACCGGAGCGCTTGGTCACGTTCATGACTGTTGGTCTGCTCACGTTGACCAGCCCAGTAGACGGCAGCATCTGATTCAGAGTCAGTGCTATGATGGCACCAGGTTAAACTCACCTGTCTGTCTGTGTTTTATTTCCAGGGTCAGCCGGGTTTCCTGGACCCAAAGGTCACAACGGGGCGAAAGGTGTCGGAGGACCACTTGGCCCACAGGTGAGCTCACCTGTATTCTATGCTCCATATATCTGGAACAAACAACCAGAAAGCTACAGGTCTGCCATCTGACTTATTTAACTGAAGACTTTCTGTTTCCTGCTTTATTAATAATAGTAATAATAATAATACATGAAATTTATATAGCGCTTTCTAAAAACTCAAAGATGCTTAGGTGTGGTCTATTGTCCCAAATGCCCCACATTTGACCATGTTGTGTTTAAAATACAACAAATAACTATTTATATCTGTCCAACAACGCTGACAGCGCTGCAACCATACCTTTCATGTTCTGTTCTAACCCAATGCGTACCGTTGTTTGGATTCATAAATTAGAACAAAGATCCATGGGGATTACGGATTCCCCGTGTCCTTTAACTTCCTGTTGAGCTCAATCTGAAGTGGGCCGGGCGGACCAGCTGTTCTGTAGTTTTACAAGTCAATAGAGCCCTACGTACTCCCTCAGATCCTCACCAACACACGCGCCAAAGTAGACGTTATCCAAACTCAGATACACACAGAGAGGTCTGTCGTTGTAGGACAAAATAAAACACATCATTTTCTAAATTAATAGTTAGTTGTATCATTAGGCTTCGGTAGATTAGACTTACTTTCATTAATCCCAGTTTGTGAAGTCCTTCATTCGCCCCCAGAAGAGAATAAAACTGTCTCAGTTCAAACGGGCGACCTCACTGACAACTTCTCACTTTATATTTTGTTTTATTTTATTCATCCTAAATTGTGATGAAGCCCAAATTCCCCGGGAGAAATGTATTCTAATACAAAATCAGCTTTTCCCTCAAAATGTTGAGTTTTTTAGAAAATCTCAGAATTATGACTTTTTTCATAAAAACTCAAAATTATGACTTTTAAAACACCTCATTATCCTCTCTCTCTCTCTCTCTCTCTCTCTCTCTCTCTCTCTCTCTCTCTCTCTCTCTCTCTCTCTCTCTCTCTCTCTCTCTCTCTCTCTCTCTCTCTCTCTCTCTCTCTCTCTGTATTCAGGGCTCCTTTGGTATCCCTGGGCCCCCCGGGCCCCCAGGACCGGTTGGGGACCCCGGGGTCATGGAGAGGGTGGGGCAGAGAGGAGAGGACGGGATCCGGGGGGCCCCGGGACCCCCAGGATCAGAGGGGACAGGCGGGTCTGCAGGATATACGGGACCCAAAGGTGTTCGAGGACAGAAAGGAAACCCTGTGAGTATCAGAGCCCGAACAAAACACAAACTCAGAGACCTGAAACTCAGAGGCCTGAAACACATGAGGCCTGAAACTCAGAGACCTGAAACTCAGAGACCTGAAACACAGAGACCTGAAACTCAGAGACCTGAAACTCAGAGACCTGAAACTCAGAGACCTGAAACTCAGAGACCTGGAACTCAAAGACCTGAAACTCAGAGACCTGAAACTCAAAGACCTGAAACTCAGAGACCTGAAACTCAAAGACCTGAAACTCAAAGACCTGAAACTCAGAGACCTGAAACTCAAAGACCTGAAACTCAGAGACCTGAAACACATGAGACCTGAAACACATGAGACCTGAAACTCAGAGACCTGAAACTCAGAGACCTGAAACTCAGAGACCTGAAACTCAGAGACCTGAAACACATGAGACCTGAAACACAGAGACCTGAAACACAGAGACCTGAAACACAGAGACCTGAAACACAGAGACCTGAAACAGAGACCTGAAACAGAGACCTGAAACTCAGAGACCTGAAACTCAGAGACCTGAAACACAGAGACCTGAAACTCAGAGACCTGAAACTCAGAGACCTGAAACACAGAGACCTGAAACTCAGAGACCTGAAACTCAGAGACCTGAAACTCAGAGACCTTGAACTCAGAGACCTGAAACACAGAGACCTGAAACTCAGAGACCTGAAACACAGAGACCTGAAACTCAGAGACCTGAAACACAGAGACCTGAAACACAGAGACCTGAAACTCAAGAGACCTGAAACACAGAGACCTGGAACACATTAGACCTGAAACTCAGAGACCTGGAACTCAGAGACCTGAAACTCAGAGACCTGAAACAGAGACCTGAAACAGAGACCTGAAACTCAGAGACCTGTAACTCAGAGACCTGAAACTCAGAGACCTGAAACACAGAGACCTGAAACTCAGAGACCTGAAACTCAGAGACCTGAAACACAGAGACCTGAAACTCAGAGACCTGAAACTCAGAGACCTGAAACTCAGAGACCTGAAACACAGAGACCTGAAACTCAGAGACCTGAAACACAGAGACCTGAAACTCAGAAGTGAAACTCCGGGACCTGGAACACATGAGACCTGGAACTCAGAGACCTGGAACTCAGAGACCTGGAACTCAGAGACCTGGAACTCAGAGACCTGAAACACAGAGACCTGAAACTCAGAAGTGAAACTCCGGGACCTGGAACACATGAGACCTGGAACTCAGAGACCTGGAACTCAGAGACCTGAAACTCAGAGACCTTGAACTCAGAGACATTTCCAGCAGAGGGCGCCAAACTTCCCTTCCCATGCCCACATCAACCAGCTCTGACTGGGGGAATGAGAATTCAAATTCAATGGTTTAATCATCGTATCTTCAGTGTGGTTAATTAAGGCAGGCTCTTCCAACAATATAACATAAATATATAAATAAGACATAACACAATAAACTATAAAAAGTATTACAAGAAGAACAGTAATAAAAGAATAGTTAGTTGTATTATTAGGCATTGTTAGATTAGATTTAATCCCAGTTTGGGAAATTCTTCATTCGGCACCCAGAAGAGAATTAAACGGTTTTAGTTCAAACGGGCGACCTCACTTCTTATGTTCATATTATATTTTATTTTATTTATTTCATCCTAAATTGTGATGAAACCCAAATTCCCCGGGATGATTGTATTCTGATTTAATTCAAAATCAGAATCCCCTCAAAGTTCTGAGTTTTTTAGAAAATCTCGGAATTCAAACTTTTTTCAGAAAAACTTAAAATTCGGACTTTTTCTGAAAATATCAAAATTCTGACATTTTACTGAAGATTAAAAAAGAAAAACGCCGAAGCTTTCCTATAAAGTTAAACCACATATTACTCTGAGCTCCTGTCCCTTCAAAAGTGACGGTGATTTAAATTAGAGTGTCATTACTGATTTGTCCAGCAGGTGGAGCCAGACACACGCTGCTGTGTTTCCATCAAAGTGCTGAAGATACAAGGGAAAGCTTTCAAGAGTGGACTCAAGGACAGAATGGCACTTAAACTCCTTCAGGGTTACTATTAGCCGCACACAAATCTTTTTTCATTGGTGGCACATTTTCAAGATGCCACCAATGATGGCTTGGACATTTTGCCATAGAATCTCTTTTATGAATCCCTGTATGAATGATCTGAGCACGTAGATACCAAATTCAGACGTCAGCAATTACTCAGAAGCTTCTTTAAACCATCTCTGAGTCATACGAAAGAATCTACCAATGGGAAACTGGGTTTGCTAGCATGCTGGTTTTTATATATACTTTATTTTGTTAGCAGCTCATCCGTTAAAACAGAAGCCTTAGATTGATTATAAAAAGAGGAAATATGAAGGGTATATTTCAAGATTGTTATTTAAATAAGTTATTGGGCTTTTTTCTTATCAACGTAGATTTGTTAGAACACATGTTCAACTTTAATTGACTGAAAGTGGGCGCATTAACACATGAAAAGTACTGTGTAAAATGTGTTTACATTTATATTTACGAAGTATAATACAAGAAAAGTACACGTTTACTTTGTGGGCCGTATTACTTTATACTTTCAGCATTTGCTGAGGGCCGTTTCCAAATGGTCCGCGGGCCGTAGTTTGTACACCCGTGATCTAAAATGACGTTGTTTCTCTCTAATCCTGCTCTCAGGGGCCTCTAGGGGCCAAAGGTGAGCAGGGCCCCCTCGGAGAGACTGGTTCCAGAGGAACACTGGGTCAGATGGGACCTCCAGGACCTCCAGGGATTGGGGATTCAGGACCTCCAGGAAATAAAGGCAATGTGGGGGTCCTGGGGCCCCGAGGGGACGCTGGGAAACCAGGTGAGAGCCAGAGAGGGCAGCAGTACACACATCCTTTACTCAAGTAGAAGTACACACATCCTTTACTCAAGTAGAAGTACACACATCCTTTACTCAGGTACAAGTACACACATCCTTTACTCAAGTAGAAGTACACACATCCTTTACTCAAGTAGAAGTACACACATCCTTTACTCAGGTACAAGTACACACATCCTTTACTCAAGTAGAAGTACACACATCCTTTACTCAAGTAGAAGTACACACATCCTTTACTCAAGTAGAAGTACACACATCCTTTACTCAGGTACAAGTACACACATCCTTTACTCAAGTAGAAGTACACACATCCTTTACTCAAGTAGAAGTACACACATCCTTTACTCAGGTACAAGTACACACATCCTTTACTCAAGTAGAAGTACACACATCCTTTACTCAAGTAGAAGTACACACATCCTTTACTCAGGTACAAGTACACACATCCTTTACTCAAGTAGAAGTACACACATCCTTTACTCAAGTAGAAGTACACACATCCTTTACTCAAGTAGAAGTACACACATCCTTTACTCAGGTACAAGTACACACATCCTTTACTCAAGTAGAAGTACACACATCCTTTACTCAGGTAGAAGTACACACATCCTTTACTCAAGTAGAAGTACACACATCCTTTACTCAAGTAGAAGTACACACATCCTTTACTCAGGTACAAGTACACACATCCTTTACTCAAGTAGAAGTACACACATCCTTTACTCAGGTACAAGTACACACATCCTTTACTCAAGTAGAAGTACACACATCCTTTACTCAAGTAGAAGTACACACATCCTTTACTCAGGTACAAGTACACACATCCTTTACTCAAGTAGAAGTACACACATCCTTTACTCAAGTAGAAGTACAGACATCCTTTACTCAAGTAGAAGTACACACATCCTTTACTCAAGTAGAAGTACACACATCCTTTACTCAAGTAGAAGTACACACATCCTTTACTCAAGTAGAAGTACACATATCCTTTACTTAAGTAGAAGTACACACATCCTTTACTCAGGTACAAGTACACACATCCTTTACTCAAGTAGAAGTACACACATCCTGTACTCAAGTAGAAGTACACACATCCTTTACTCAAGTAGAAGTACACACATCCTTTACTCAGGTACAAGTACACACATCCTTTACTCAAGTAGAAGTACACACATCCTTTACTCAGGTAGAAGTACACACATATTTTACTCAAGTAGAAGTACACACATCCTTTACTCAAGTAGAAGTACACACATCCTGTACTCAAGTAGAAGTACACACATCCTTTACTCAAGTAAAGGATGTGTGTACAAAGTAAAAAGTCGTCAGGAAAATAAGTAGTGGAGTAAAGTACTGGTACCAGAAAAATGTACTTAAGTAGAGTAACGAAGTATTTGGACTCCGTTACTTCCCACCTCTGGTGAGAGCTCAGGGGCCCAAACGGTATGTGAGGGAAGCCACTCCTTACGTCGGCCAACATTCTCAGAACTGATGACTTTAGTCATTTATATTTGTAATAAACAACTCAGATGATTAAATCTGAACCAACAACGACAAAATCATTACCTTCTTGAGAATGCTCATTACCCAAAGGCTAAAACGTATTTGTACACGTGCATAACGATGGATACCTCAATTGTAAATGGTGTATTCAGTCAACAGCTCTGTCCGTCTGTTTGTTCCTTCAGGGGAAAAAGGTTCTCAGGGGGAGATCCAAACCTCTCCAGGAGACCCAGGACTGAAAGGACAGAAAGGTTTATCTGGAAGCCCCGGACCTGAAGGTGAGACTGAGGTGGCCTCTCTGCGCGTGGCGACAGTTTGTTACATCGTTTCACTTTTCAGAAGGTTCGGTTTGCGTTCACACGGGAAAACTCAAACTCACTTTAAACTTTAAACACAAGTCATGTGCACGGGAATGCTGTTCAACGATTGGTCAGATATTAAAGGGTTAAAACGCAAATCCCGGCAAATTCTACCGGAGCTTTGGAGCATCGGCAGGTTGTTTTCATGCTGCTGTTAATCTGGAGCTCAACAGACTCTAGAGGCCGGGGCGTATGAGTATACAATCAGACGACGTGAGATAAGAAACATGATAACTCACATCGAGACGTTCTGCAGTCAGGAGGAGGTTTCACCGACGAGAGGTGGCTCTGACTTCTAAGTTTAGTTGAAGGAGCATTTTTACTTTACACGACACTCTCCAACACTTCATTCTGCTTCACTCTTTCACTAAAGATTCTGAAGACATCCGCGTTCTTGTGACACGTAAATACTACGCTTCCTATTGGGTGCAGACTGCGTTCACACCAGAGATGAACCGCTCCAGAGTTCACTAGCAAGCGGTCCGAGACCACCTCTTTGAGGTTGTTTAGTTCACTTCAAAGGTCTCGGACTGCGTTCACATCGACCCAAACGAAACACACCAGGGTTCGATTCAACCGGACTGAACAAGGCTGGTGTGAATGGGACCTGAGACACACCCGTCACACTTTAACTCATTTCTTTATGAAGCCGTTGGCGTGGCAGGTCGGAAGCTGATGCCCTTGTAGGATGTCTTGCTGTTCTGTTCTTGTGTCGACCGACCCGTCACGCTGATGTCTCTTCTGCTCGCAGGTGTTTCGGGGCCTCCAGGGTTACCAGGATCTGTCGGTCCGAGGGGAGAAAGAGGAGACGAAGGGCTTTCCGTCCAGGGGCCCCCAGGGTTCCCCGGGGTCAAAGGTCAGGCTTATGTTTGATATTTGTTTTGGTTGTTTTGTTTCAACTTTTTTACTCTGTAGCACTTTGAGTTTTGTTTACTCAAATAAAAAGTGTGCTTATAAATACCATGTATTATTATTATTATGAACGGGGTTGATTTAAACCAGTAGTGTCAAACCACGACTTCGTTTTATGCGGCCCGCAAGAGCTTGCAAAGAATATAATAAGTTTATTATTCGGTTACATGCAGCTTTACAGAAGCACGTTGCCCATAAACTACATTTCCCACAATGCATCTCATTTTGTGACATGCGCACTGAAGAGACTTCTGCTTTCAGACGTAGTTAATTATGAAGTTATTACCCTATCCGATAATAATCCAATGCAGAGGCAATAATGTAATATAATACATTATTTGATATATATTATATATTTAGTTATATATGTATGTTTATGTAGTCTTAAAGTTACAACCAGCCCTTTGAGTGCAACCATAAAGCTGATGTGGCCCGAAATTGAGTTTGCCACCCCTGATTTAAAGTCAAAGAGTTTAGTAGATCTTAAATAACAGCTATACATTGATTTTATTGGATCAGGACTCAAGGGCCCTCCAGGAGCTCCAGGTTCACCAAGTTTTGGCATCAAGGGACGTGCCGGTCCATCCGGAGCCCCAGGGATGCCGGGGCCCAAGGTAACGTGGACGGGAACACGATAATACGATACGATAGAATAATACATTAACGAGCAAATCTGAAATGCTCCTTGCATCACAGCAGCTCCATGTGTAACATCAACACACAAACATCAAGACACATGAGAAACAAACAACAACATGGAACATCAACACACAAACATCAAGACACATGACAAACAAACAACAACATGTAACATCACAGCAGCTCCATGTGTAACATCAACACACAAACATCAAGACACATGACAAACAAACAACAACATGTAACATCACAGCTGGATCAGGGAGAGCTGTTCAAAGAGCCTTCAGTGTGCATCTGATCTGTAGCTCTGTGTTCACTGAGAGCACAGAGGATGCTTCAGGCTGTCTGGAGCACAGAGGATGCTTCAGGCTGTCTGGAGCACAGAGGATGCTTCAGGCTGACTGGAGCACAGAGGATGCTTCAGGCTGACTGGAGCACAGAGGATGCTTCAGGCTGACTGGAGCACAGAGGATGCTTCAGGCTGTCTGGAGCACAGAGGATGCTTCAGGCTGTCTGGAGCACAGAGGATGCTTCAGGCTGTCTGGAGCACAGAGGATGCTTCAGGCTGACTGGAGCACAGAGGATGCTTCAGGCTGTCTGGAGCACAGAGGATGCTTCAGGCTGTCTGGAGCACAGAGGATGCTTCAGGCTGTCTGGAGCACAGAGGATGCTTCAGGCTGTCTGGAGCACAGAGGATGCTTCAGGCTGTCTGGAGCACAGAGGATGCTTCAGGCTGACTGGAGCACAGAGGATGCTTCAGGCTGTCTGGAGCACAGAGGATGCTTCAGGCTGTCTGGAGCACAGAGGATGCTTCAGGCTGACTGGAGCACAGAGGATGCTTCAGGCTGTCTGGAGCACAGAGGATGCTTCAGGCTGTCTGGAGCACAGAGGATGCTTCAGACTGTCTGGAGCACAGAGGATGCTTCAGGCTGGCTGGAGCACAGAGGATGCTTCAGGCTGTCTGGAGCACAGAGGATGCTTCAGACTGTCTGGAGCACAGAGGATGCTTCAGGCTGTCTGGAGCACAGAGGATGCTTCAGGCAGGCTGGAGCACAGAGGATGCTTCAGGCTGTCTGGAGCACAGAGGATGCTTCAGACTGTCTGGAGCACAGAGGATGCTTCAGGCTGACTGGAGCACAGAGGATGCTTCAGGCTGTCTGGAGCACAGAGGATGCTTCAGGCTGACTGGAGCACGAAGGATGCTTCAGGCTGACTGGAGCACGAAGGATGCTTCAGGCTGACTGGAGCACAGAGGATGCTTCAGGCTGTCTGGAGCACAGAGGATGCTTCAGGCTGACTGGAGCACAGAGGATGCTTCAGGCTGACTGGAGCACAGAGGATGCTTCAGGCTGACTGGAGCACAGAGGATGCTTCAGGCTGACTGGAGCACAGAGGATGCTTCAGGCTGGAGCACAGAGGATGCTTCAGGCTGTCTGGAGCACAGAGGATGCTTCAGGCTGTCTGGAGCACAGAGGATGCTTCAGGCTGTCTGGAGCACAGAGGATGCTTCAGGCTGTCTGGAGCACAGAGGATGCTTCAGACTGTCTGGAGCACAGAGGATGCTTCAGGCTGTCTGGAGCACAGAGGATGCTTCAGGCTGTCTGGAGCACAGAGGATGCTTCAGGCTGACCTTATAGAATCTCCATCAGATGGTAGCAGTTCATATTCTCTGTCAGAGCATGCTTTGGGTCCCAGGTGATGCTGTTGGAGCCTCTCAGGTTATTATGGTCTGCTGAGTCAGAAAGTCTCTGACAGGGTGACCAACCATCTTTCAGCAGATTATTGACAGGTGGAGCAGTTTAGATTTGAAAGCTGTTGACTAACACTTGAACCAGGTAGCATGGCAGTGCTGTAGAACAGACTCAATCACAGAGGTAAAGAACAACATGTTGATTCTCAGGCTGTGATTGGTTACTGACTCGTGTTGTTGTCCGCGTCACAGGGCGACAACGGCTCAGGTTTCCCAGGTCAGCAGGGTCGCTCGGGCCCCCAGGGGGAGGACGGCTCTGTTGGGCCCCCAGGGAACCTCGGACCCCAAGGATCAGATGCAACGCCAGGACCTCCAGGACTAGACGGACCCCCCGGACCCAAAGGTAACTGATTTATAGGGGCAGGGGAAGTAATCAGAGTACACACATCCTTTACTCAAGTAGAAGTACACACATCCTTTACTCAAGTAGAAGTACACACATCCTTTACTCAAGTAGAAGTACACACATCCTTTACTCAAGTAGAAGTACACACATCCTTTACTCAAGTAGAAGTACACACATCCTTTACTCAAGTAGAAGTACACACATCCTTTACTCAAGTAGAAGTACACACATCCTTTACTCAAGTAGAAGTACACACATCCTTTACTGAAGTAGAAGTACACACATCCTTTACTCAAGTAGAAGTACACACATCCTTTACTCAAGTAGAAGTACACACATCCTTTACTCAAGTAGAAGTACACACATCCTTTACTCAAGTAGAAGTACAGACATCCTTTACTCAAGTAGAAGTACACACATCCTGTACTCAAGTAGAAGTACACACATCCTTTACTCAAGTAGAAGTACATATACTCGTGTTTTAAAATACTCTGGTGAAAGTAGAAGTACTGACTAAACTTCTTTACTCAAGTCAAAGTAAAGAACTTTGAAATGTACTTCAGTAAAAAGTACCCATAACTAGCAGCTGTTTTAAAGAGTACCTGACCTCCCTTTATATTAATAGAACAATAATGTCATTGTTAGCTAATGAATGTTTCCATGGTGACCAACGGCAACATGACAACGTTTCCATTGGTCCCTCTTCTTTAGAGAAGACCAGGAAATGATGGATACACGGATCGTGTTCAAATCAATAGGCACGCAATGACTCTAAATAATAATGATCACGCCACCAAACACACATTCAGACAAAAGGAACCAGCCTGTTTGGAAAATGAGAGAAGTAGAAAGTACAGGTATTTGAGTTCAACATGTAAGAAGTAGAAAGTACAGGTATTTGAGTTCAACATGTAAGAAGTAGAAAGTACAGGTATTTGGGTTCAACATGTAAGAAGTAGAAAGTACAGGTATTTGTGTTCAACATGTAAGAAGTAGAAAGTACAGGTATTTGAGTTCAACATGTAAGAAGTAGAAAGTACAGGTATTTGTGTTCAACATGTAAGAAGTAGAAAGTACAGGTATTTGAGTTCAACATGTAAGAAGTAGAAAGTACAGGTATTTGTGTTCAACATGTAAGAAGTAGAAAGTACAGGTATTTGTGTTCAACATGTAAGAAGTAGAAAGTACAGGTATTTGAGTTCAACATGTAAGAAGTAGAAAGTACAGGTATTTGTGTTCAACATGTAAGAAGTAGAAAGTACAGGTATTTGAGTTCAACATGTAAGAAGTAGAAAGTACAGGTATTTGTGTTCAACATGTAAGAAGTAGAAAGTACAGGTATTTGAGTTCAACATGTAAGAAGTAGAAAGTAAAAAGTCGTCAGAAAAATAAGTAGTGCTGTAAAGTACTGATACCGGAAACATGTACTTGAGTAGAGTAATGAAGTATTTGGACTCCACTACTTCCCCTCTCTGCTGAGGTGTGAGGATGAACTGGACTGAACTGAAGTGTCTCTCAGGTGGAACTGGTCTGGAGGGTCTCTCTGGTCCCGTTGGTTTTGTTGGACCCTGTTTATCTGGACCCCCCGGACCTGAAGGACAGCCGGGACCCATGGGCGTCATTGGATTCACAGGTAACATCTCCGTCCATAAGAATCCTACATCCGTCTGTCAAACACAACGCCTTACGATGTGATAACCCTTTACTGTCAGAACACGTCTCACACATGTCCTGCATCCCAGCTGTCCTCTGAAGGTGAGTCTAACAGGACGCAGACTGCCAAGGTCCAAATAAACACCACGAGAGTCAGGAGATAACCATAAGTTTAGTTAGTATAGGAGCAACAGAGACACGCAGCCGATGAGTGCGTGAACAATGCTAAATAAATGGAACGGTGTAAATACCATAATTTTCGGACTATAAGCCGCGCCTTTTTCCCATCTTTCGACCCTGCGGCTTATATAACGGTGCGGCTAATCTATGGATTTTTACATCTAACGGCCACTAGGGGACCTCCTAAATCTATGGATGTTACAGGTTACAGTCCACCACCTTTAACTCTATGGGCTCTATGACCGGCCCGCGCCCCCCACCTTTAACTCTATGGGCTCTATGGCCGGCCCGCGCCCCCCACCTTTAAGCGGCGGGCTCCAGCAGGAAAAGCTGGAGGCCGGAAAAGAGTGAGACAGGTAGCGCGCAAAAGTAAAAGTGGAACCGAGAGTGGTACGAGAGACAGAACGAGAGCAAGACAGACAGACATTACGAGAGCGAGACAGTTTGTCCCCGTACCACTGGTTGAAAACCACTGCTGTAGATCACTGCCGGTACGTGCGCTGGGAGCGCACCGTTTAAGTTTGAAAGTTGAAAAGTGTGTGTGTCTGAAACGCTATGTGAGACAGTACAGTTTACACAGCACATGTTCTGTAGCTACTATTGCACTAAATGCTAACACTTGAATACGTTATGCAAAGATGCAACTTGTTTGTTGAAATGTTAATAAATGGGAGCTTCCTCAAACAGCCATCTCTTTCCCGACAATCCCCTCTGTGCACGAACCCTTACATATGGTAATGAAACATTAAAACACCTGCGGCTTATAGTCCAGTGGGGCTTATAGTCCAGTGCGGCTTATAGTCCAGTGCGGCCTATAGTCCAGTGGGGCTTATAGTCCAGTGGGGCTTATAGTCCAGTGCGGCTTATAGTCCAGTGCGGCTTATAGTCCAGTGGGGCTTATAGTCCAGTGCGGCTTATAGTCCAGTGCGGCTTATAGTCCAGTGCGGCTTATAGTCCAGTGCGGCTTATAGTCCAGTGGGGCTTATAGTCCAGTGTGGCTTATAGTCCAGTGCGGCTTATAGTCCAGTGCGGCTAATAGTCCAGTGCGGCTTATAGTCCAGTGCGGCTTATAGTCCAGTGCGGCTTATAGTCCAGTGCGGCTTATAGTCCAGTGCGGCTTATAGTCCAGTGCGGCTTATAGTCCAGTGGGGCTTATAGTCCAGTGTGGCTTATAGTCCAGTGCGGCTTATAGTCCAGTGCGGCTAATAGTCCAGTGCGGCTTATAGTCCAGTGCGGCTTATAGTCCAGTGCGGCTTATAGTCCAGTGCGGCTTATAGTCCAGTGCGGCTTATAGTCCAGTGCGGCTTATAGTCCAGTGCGGCTTATAGTCCAGTGCGGCTTATAGTCCAGTGCGGCTTATGGTCCAGTGCGGCTTATGGTCCAGTGCGGCTTATGGTCCAGTGCGGCTTATGGTCCAGTGCGGCTTATGGTCCAGTGCGGCTTATGGTCCAGTGCGGCTTATGGTCCAGTGCGGCTTATGGTCCAGTGCGGCTTATGGTCCAGTGCGGCTTATGGTCCAGTGCGGCTTATGGTCCAGTGCGGCTTATGGTCCAGTGCGGCTTATGGTCCAGTGGGGCTTATAGTCCAGTGCGGCTTATAGTCCAGTGCGGCTTATAGTCCAGTGCGGCTTATAGTCCAGTGCGGCTAATAGTCCAGTGCGGCTTATAGTCCAGTGCGGCTTATAGTCCAGTGCGGCTTATAGTCCAGTGTGGCTTATAGTCCAGTGCGGCTTATAGTCCAGTGCGGCTTATAGTCCAGTGCGGCTTATAGTCCAGTGGGGCTTATAGTCCAGTGCGGCTTATAGTCCAGTGCGGCTTATAGTCCAGTGCGGCTTATAGTCCAGTGCGGCTTATAGTCCAGTGCGGCTTATGGTCCAGTGCGGCTTATGGTCCAGTGTGGCTTATGGTCCAGTGTGGCTTATGGTCCAGTGCGGCTTATAGTCCAGTGTGGCTTATAGTCCAGTGCGGCTTATAGTCCAGTGCGGCTTATAGTCCAGTGTGGCTTATGGTCCAGTGTGGCTTATAGTCCAGTGCGGGTTATGGTCCAGTGCGGCTTATGGTCCAGTGCGGCTTATAGTCCAGTGCGGCTTATAGTCCAGTGTGGCTTATAGTCCAGTGTGGCTTATGGTCCAGTGTGGCTTATGGTCCAGTGCGGCTTATGGTCCAGTGCGGCTTATGGTCCAGTGTGGCTTATGGTCCAGTGTGGCTTATAGTCCAGTGCGGCTTATGGTCCAGTGCGGCTTATGGTCCAGTGTGGCTTATAGTCCAGTGCGGCTTATGGTCCAGTGTGGCTTATGGTCCAGTGTGGCTTATGGTCCAGTGCGGCTTATGGTCCAGTGCGGCTTATGGTCCAGTGCGGCTTATGGTCCAGTGCGGCTTATAGTCCAGTGCGGCTTATGGTCCAGTGCGGCTTATGGTCCAGTGTGGCTTATAGTCCAGTGCGGCTTATAGTCCAGTGCGGCTTATATATGTACACATCATTCAATTTAGCTGCTGCGGCTTATAGTCTGGTAATTAACTTGTGTTTAAAGTTGAGTTCATTTCAAACTCCGGCCTGCAACCATAGATTTACTGTATTTAGAAAATCCACAGCGTTGTGTCGTACTAAATGCATTTTGCATTTCTCTCAGTAGAAAATGATCTGAGAGTCTGTTTGACATAAACTCCGTGATAAATGTCATCTACATTTCATAAGAGGTGTTAGACCTGTGAGCACTTTCAATCTCAAAGGAAGGAAATGTAGAATCTGTATTTGTATTGTTGATTTAATGTGTGAACGAGGCGGTGTGGAGAAGGTAAGCTGTCGTCATCAGGCTGTAGTTTGTTATAAACTGTTGGAGGCCTTTAGTGTCTGGATATTTGGGGAGTCAGGTGGTCCGTGAGTGGTCTTTATTGGTTAAGTGTCCTCGGTCTGAACAAGTTTGAGAAACACTGCTGTGTCATGGAGTAAAACTAGAACCAACAGAAATGTACATTGAGCTACTCACACAGGTGGACGTATCGCTATTTGCTTGATACATCTTTACACACAAGCAGCACAAGAATCACTTCCCTAAATATCCTAAATGCAACTTATTTTTTTTGATTTTGATTTTGATATACTTTATTAATCCCTGTGGGGAAATGGTTTCTATGCATTTGACCCATCCTAATGTTAGGAGCAGTGGGCTGCCATTATGTACGGCGCCCGGGGAGCAGTGTAGGGAACGGTGCCTTGCTCAGGGACACCTCGGTAGCACTTGGTCTTGCTGGGACTTGAACTGTTGACCTTCCAGTTGCCAAGCCAAGTCCTTATCGACTTCGCCACCACCGCCCTTACATGCGTTTCTCATGTACTGAACGTGCTATTTAACTTCAGGGCGTAACGCTAGCATTTTAACATTATACAAATATGTGTATAGAAACATTCAAACTACTCAAATGATCCATAACATAAAGATATACCTTCAACAAAGACATGCTTACATGAGATGAGAGACTGAAGCCCTCCTCCAACAGAGCAACATGAATATAAATAGGACATAGAACTAATAAAACGGATCAAATAGTGCAAGAGAATGTTTTGAGATGTGCCAGAAAATACAAATACAATATAAATAGTGCCAGAAGAGTCTGTGTACAAGTACATGGAATATGATAAATAGTGATCAAGATGCAAACTGATGAGTGTTTCTGGATGTTGGCTTAATGATGCGTCACAAGGAAGGATTTCACTGGACGGTGCAACACCATGTGACTCTTTGGTGCAGTACCACATTCAAACAGAGGGTGGGGCCAAACACACCGGATGCACTGCCTGGAGGGAAGAACAGGAGGACAGCAGCTCCGTCAAAGAAGACAGAGTCACACACAGAGAGCCAGGGGCAACTGGGAGTCACTGGGAGTCACTGGGAGTCACTGGGCAGCTGGGAGTCACTGGGAGTCACTGGGAGTCACTGGGCAGCTGGGAGTCACTGGGCAACTGGGAGTCACTGGGAGTCACTGGGCAGCTGGGAGTCACTGGGAGTCACTGGGCAGCTGGGAGTCACTGGGCAGCTGGGAGTCACTGGGAGTCACTGGGCAGCTGGGAGTCACTGGGAGTCACTGGGCAGCTGGGAGTCACTGGGAGTCACTGGGCAGCTGGGAGTCACTGGGAGTCACTGGGCAGTTGGGAGTCACTGGGAGTCACTGGGCAGTTGGGAGTCACTGGGAGTCACTGGGAGTCACTGGGCAGCTGGGAGTCACTGGGAGTCACTGGGCAGCTGGGAGTCACTGGGAGTCACTGGGAGTCACTGGGCAGCTGGGAGTCACTGGGAGTCACTGGGAGTCACTGGGCAGCTGGGAGTCACTGGGAGTCACTGGGAGTCACTGGGCAGTTGGGAGTCACTGGAAGTCACTGGGAGTCACTGGGCAGTTGGGAGTCACTGGGAGTCACTGGGAGTCACTGGGCAGCTGGGAGTCACTGGAAGTCACTGGGAGTCACTGGGCAGTTGGGAGTCACTGGGAGTCACTGGGCAGCTGGGAGTCACTGGGCAGCTGGGAGTCACTGGGAGTCACTGGGAGTCACTGGGCAGTTGGGAGTCACTGGGAGTCACTGGGCAGCTGGGAGTCACTGGGCAGCTGGGAGTCACTGGGAGTCACTGGGCAGCTGGGAGTCACTGGGAGTCACTGGGAGTCACTGGGAGTCACTGGGAGTCACTGGGCAGCTGGGAGTCACTGGGAGTCACTGGGCAGCTGGGAGTCACTGGGAGTCACTGGGCAGCTGGGAGTCACTGGGAGTCACTGGGAGTCACTGGGCAGCTGGGAGTCACTGGGAGTCACTGGGCAGCTGGGAGTCACTGGGAGTCACTGGGAGTCACTGGGCAGCTGGGAGTCACTGGGAGTCACTGGGCAGCTGGGAGTCACTGGGAGTCACTGGGCAGCTGGGAGTCACTGGGAGTCACTGGGCAGCTGGGAGTCACTGGGCAGCTGGGAGTCACTGGGAGTCACTGGGAGTCACTGGGAGTCACTGGGCAGCTGGGAGTCACTGGGCAGCTGGGAGTCCCTGGGAGTCACTGGGCAGCTGGGAGTCACTGGGCAGCTGGGAGTCACTGGGAGTCACTGGGAGTCACTGGGAGTCACTGGGCAGCTGGGAGTCACTGGGCAGCTGGGAGTCCCTGGGAGTCCCTGGGAGTCACTGGGAGTCACTGGGCAGCTGGGAGTCACTGGGAGTCACTGGGAGTCACTGGGCAGCTGGGAGTCACTGGGAGTCACTGGGCAGCTGGGAGTCACTGGGCAGTTGGGAGTCACTGGGAGTCACTGGGCAGCTGGGAGTCACTGGGAGTCACTGGGCAGTTGGGAGTCACTGGGAGTCACTGGGCAGTTGGGAATCCCTGGGAGTCACTGGGCAGCTGGGAGTCACTGGGAGTCACTGGGCAGCTGGGAGTCACTGGGAGTCACTGGGCAGCTGGGAGTCACTGGGAGTCACTGGGCAGCTGGGAGTCACTGGGAGTCACTGGGCAGCTGGGAGTCACTGGGAGTCACTGGGAGTCACTGGGAGTCACTGGGAGTCACTGGGAGTCACTGGGAGTCCCTGGGAGTCACTGGGAGTCACTGGGAGTCACTGGGCAGCTGGGAGTACATTTGTATTTATTTGTAGCATTATTTAGTAATCTTCCATGTCACTAATGTTCGGTTGTGTTTGTGTAATGTGAAGAATGTAAACATCTGTAAATACATGTTTAAATAAAGAAAGTATAGAAGTATAAAGGACACATATCAAACCTCTCTATCCCTGTCTTACAGGACGACGGGGCCCAAAGGGACTGAAGGGGGACCCTGGGCGATCTGGCGTTGGGGTCCCGGGGCCTCAGGGGCCTTTTGGGGCCCCAGGGTTTGATGGAGCGCCAGGGTCAGTGGGGGAAGTTGGATCCAAAGGCCAGAGTGGGGCCAATGGGGAGCCAGGAAGCACAGGTAAGGAGGCGTGGCCAAACTGAATCCAACCTGTGACTAAAGATCATTGACGTTTTGTTTTGTATTATTTATTCTACTATTTCAACAATTAGCCAGTTTATTCATCCACAAAACGAACACAATGAGTAGAATCAGGAGGGCAGACTTCATCCAGAGGGGGGTCCCGTTACTCATCCAGCTGCAGGATCAAGAGAAAAGAGATTATTCTGTAATTAAATATGCACACAGATAAACACAATTCTATAAATACATTCCCACAAGTCCATGTTCAGATAACAAGACAGTTTCATTTATCATCCTATTTCTATATAAACTATGATAATTAAGATCATTATGATAATAGTTATGGGGCCAATGGGGAGCCAGGAAGCACAGGCAAGGAGGCGTGGCCAAACTGAATCCATCCAACCTGTGACTGAAGATCACTGAAGTGTCCTCACTAGTATAACAATCCAACATGTGTGTGTGTGTGTTTGTATGTGTCTACGTATATATATTCAAGCGTCTTTGAGCACCAGGAAAAGCGCTTTCAAATTATTATTATAATGATTATTATATGTGTGCATGCTTAAGTAAATACATGTGCACGTGTGTAAATATTTGTCATTTCAAAAGACCCCTACGTACTTTTTATTTTTTATTTTATTTGACTAATTCTGTTCAGTATTTAATTTGCCGTTTCCAGGTCTCTAAAGAGATTTGATTTGCAAAACTGTACTTTTAATATAATGTGATCCCAAATAAAGAATTAAAATATATATAATCCAACATGCAGGTCTCCGAGGGGACGCTGGCCCTCCAGGAGCCCTCGGGGGTCCAGGGGTCGATGGGGAACCAGGAGAGACCGGACCACCAGGACTGAGAGGTTTCATCAATCAGTCGATCAATGCTTCCCTTCTGCCTGACCCTTACGTGTTTGACCTCGAAGCAACTTAGAGTCAGCTGCTGTGGAGAGCAAATGAGGAGTTAGGCAGAGAAACATAATATCGACTTTTAAGATCTTTCCTTTGAATGAGGACTCCTTCTGAGCGAGAGACGCTCTCATAGGGAGACATCAGAGGTCCTTTACCACAACATGTGCTCCAGGTGGATCACAATGAACTCACAACCTACAAACAACACTTGGGTGTTCAGATAGAGACAAGGTCTTCAGAATCAGAATAGCTTTACTCGTCCCACAGAGGGGACATGTACATAGTTACAGCAGGAAGAGACAAAGACAGCTTCATGTTAACCAAGAAGCTGCAAACAAAACATTCCACTGAACAGTTAGGATTACACTGTGTCTCTTCTACATCAACATGTGTCCCCTCTTCTCCATGTCTCTTCTACATCAACATGTGTCCCCTCTTCTTCATGTCTCTTCTACATCAACATGTGTCCCCTCTTCTTCATGCCTCTTCTACATCAACATGTGTCCCCTCTTCTTCATGTCTCTTCTACATCAACATGTGTCCCCTCTTCTTCATGCCTCTTCTACATCAACATGTGTCCCCTCTTCTCCATGTCTCTTCTACATCAACATGTGTCCCCTCTTCTTCATGTCTCTTCTACATCAACATGTGTCCCCTCTTCTTCATGTCTCTTCTACATCAACATGTGTCCCGTCTTCTCCATGTCTCTTCTACATCAGCATGTGTCCCCTCTTCTTCATGTCTCTTCTACATCAACATGTGTCCCCTCTTCTCCATGTCTCTTCTACATCAACATGTGTCCCCTCTTCTCCATGTCTCTTCTACATCAACATGTGTCCCCTCTTCTTCATGTCTCTTCTACATCAACATGTGTCCCGTCTTCTCCATGTTTCTTCTACATCAACATGTGTCCCCTCTTCTCCATGTCTCTTCTACATCAACATGTGTCCCCTCTTCTTCATGTCTCTTCTACATCAACATGTTTCCCCTCTTCTCCATGTCTCTTCTCCATCAAAATGTGTCCCCTCTTCTTCATGTCTCTTCTACATCAACATGTGTCCCCTCTTCTTCATGTCTCTTCTACATCAACATGTGTCCCCTCTTCTTCATGTCTCTTCTACATCAACATGTGTCCCCTCTTCTTCATGTCTCTTCTACATCAACATGTGTCCCCTCTTCTTCATGTCTCTTCTACATCAAAATGTGTCCCCTCTTCTTCATGTCTCTTCTACATCAACATGTGTCCCCTCTTCTTCATGTCTCCTCTATATCAACATGTGTCCCCTCTTCTTCATGTCTCTTCTACATCAACATGTGTCCCCTCTTCTCCATGTCTCCTCTACATCAACATGTGTCCCGTCTTCTTCATGTCTCTTCTACATCAACATGTGTCCCCTCTTCTTCATGTCTCTTCTACATCAACATGTGTCCCCTCTTCTCCATGTCTCTTTTACATCACCATGTGTCCCCTCTTCTTCACGTCTCTACTTCAACATGTGTCCCCTCTTCTCCATGTCTCTTCTACATCAACATGTGTCCCCTCTTCTCCATGTCTCTTCTACATCACCATGTGTCCCCTCTTCTTCACGTCTCTACTTCAACATGTGTCCCCTCTTCTTCATGTCTCTTCTATATCAACATGTGTCCCCTCTTCTTCATGTCTCTTCTACATCAACATGTGTCCCCTCTTCTTCATGTCTCTTCTACATCAACATGTGTCCCCTCTTCTTCATGTCTCTTCTACATCAACATGTGTCCCCTCTTCTTCATGTCTCTTCTACATCAATATGTGTCCCCTCTTCTTCATGTCTCTTCTACATCAACATGTGTCCCCTCTTCTTCATGTCTCTTCTACATCAACATGTGTCCCCTCTGTGGAAAGAGACTCTGAAAGTTTCAGGAACAAAGATTCTCTCTCTTTTTGATCCATTTCTATAAAAACCTGTCTGAAAATGAGCTGATCAGATTTTGGCCACTTGATGATGTCATAACGATGTGTTGTCTTGTGTAACCATTAGCCAATCAGCAACCAAGGTAACCCCCCCCCCCCCCCCCCCCCCCCCCCCCCCCCCCCCTTATCACCTGAATCTCCTCCTAGAGAGGAGAATCAGCGCTTTGGAAACAGGGCTGAAACAGAGGGGGTCATGGGTAATGCTGCAATGATCTGTTTGGTGTTTCAGCCAATCAGAGACAGGCTCTGGATATATCTGAGACCTGTGATGTATTGATGAACAACAGTATACTAGGGGACCTTTTAAACCATCATTGCCATAACAACCGGTTTCTCTGTTGGCAGGTGAGAAGGCTGTAGACGGGGTCAGGGGCTCTCAGGGACCCCAGGGGCCTCAGGGGGACAGAGGATATTCTGGACCTAAAGGACTCCAGACCAATGTGGAGATGTACGGGGATCCTGGAGACCTGGGAGACTCTGGTAATTTATTCCTGACGGTTCTACATGAGAACCGTAGTACTAGTTAGTCAGGAACCTGGGTGCAAAGACTAGAACAACACCGAGACCCGTGGTCTGTGGTCGACTGGCTTGAAGCCTAGAGTTTGACACCAGCACAATATGTCGTCTAGTGACTAGAAAAACAAATGTGCTCGATGATAAATATAAACATTTTTAGGAAAAGTCACGAAGTTTGAGCAGTGTGGGTTTTATATTAACACTTACACATAACTGCAGTTTGCCTCATGATGCTCAGTGACGCACACGCCCATGTTTCTCACTCAAATGTAAGAACAGCTTATTAAAAGGATCAGTTCAATGCGACTAATGTCGTCTTATTTTTATTGCATGATGTTAAAATAGGTTTAGTGATGGATTGTAAACATTTGAAATGCAGCATTTAAAGGGGACCTATCATGCAAAATGCACTTTGTACGTCTTCTCTTCATGAACATGTGTCCCCGGTGTTCCAGGGAACTCACCAAGTGTCAGAATACACAACCCTCTCTATTTTCCTCCATACCCAAATCTCTTAAAAAGGGGCTGCAACGGATCTGATACAGACTGATCCAGATGTGAACACTTCTATGACCTCACAGAAGTGGGGCTACGGCTATTGGGCCAACTCCACCAGTCAGGAGGAGACAGCCACGGACATTGCCGTTGGAAAGCGCTGGAGACGCTGTAGTACATATGCCAGGCCTGTAGATGGTGCTGTTCTCACATAATCAGCCCATGATGCAAAGACAGTGTTACATTGAGCGAAATGAGGAATGGCTAAAATGCATGATCTGTTTGGTATTTTGAAAAATATAAAGTATAAACATGCCTTATATGGCCCTACACTATATTATTCACATATAGCATGATAGGTCCACTTTAAGGGTTTCTAAGTTCTACGGTTGTTGTTTTAATAACTCAGACACTGATGGTGCAGCGCTGTACTCTCCCTCCTTATATAGGCTTTTCTTCCCGACCTAATTGTTTAGGGGGTCCATTATTGAAAACAGTTTGAGAACCACTGGTCTCGTGCAGGCAGGTCTAAGTCCTGAGGATCCTCCCTTCCCAGGTCAGGGAGAAGGTCCAGGTGTTCTGCCTGTCTCACACTGCTCTTTCTGCTTCCTGTCTCACCCTCAGGGCCCACTGGTCCCACTGGTACCAAAGGAGAAAGGGGTCTCCAGGGGCCACAGGGGTCCGACAGCAGCAATGGTAGACCAGGATTTGGCGGCCCACAAGGTGAACTGAAAAGCTCTTTCAAATGAAAGGGAATGCATGTCTGATGAATATAGGATAATAACGGACATTTGATGGATGTGTTCCTGTCAGGACCTCCTGGAGACCCCGGCAGGGGAGGAGAGCAAGGGCCTCCCGGTCCCTGTGGACACAACGGACACCAAGGAGAGATGGGGAAGCCAGGTACAGTCCCCCTGTCCTTCCTGTCCTCTAGTCTGGAGGTCAATGGTTTCCTGAAATGAGGGGTTAACACGAGCCATAAAGTCCGTCCGTAAAGATCCCACTGCTGGATTCAAAAACTGTTTTGTTAACAAGTGTCTAAATGAGAAGATCATATTTACACATCTTGTTTCTTATCCAGGTCTCAAAGGGGGGAAAGGTTGTGCAGGTTCTTGTGGGGAACCTGGACTGGACGGATCACCAGGACCAGGAGGACTTAAAGGTGCTAAAGGAGAAGCGAGTCCACCTGGACCAGGATCTAAAGGACCTCCAGGAGAAAAGGTAGCACACACAGGGACATACTGAAACGTAATATTCCCAGAGTAGATATTTCCTATTCGATGCAGACCTGGAGTTCTGTCACAAACTGATCGGATGCAAAGTTCTTCTGGCGGTTCCACTGTCAAACTAGACTTTTAGAATATTCTCAATATGAATATGATTTCTCATAATAAATCTAAGTTGCTTCATCCCCTAACCTGATGTCATGCAGATGACTTCCTGCTTCCTGTCGCCGGTCTTTATCCTTGTTTGTTTCTGTTTTCTGATGACTTCCTGCTTCCTGTGGCCGGTCTTTATCCTTCTTTGTTTCTGTTTTCTGATGACTTCCTGCTTCCTGTGGCCGGTCTTTATCCTTGTTTGTTTCTGTTTTCTGATGACTTCCTGCTTCCTGTCGCCGGTCTTTATCCTTGTTTGTTTCTGTTTTCTGATGACTTCCTGCTTCCTGTCGCCGGTCTTTATCCTTGTTTGTTTCTGTTTTCTGATGACTTCCTGCTTCCTGTGGCCGGTCTTTATCCTTCTTTGTTTCTGTTTTCTGATGACTTCCTGCTTCCTGTGGCCGGTCTTTATCCTTGTTTGTTTCTGTTTTCTGATGACTTCCTGCTTCCTGTCGCCGGTCTTTATCCTTCTTTGTTTCTGTTTTCTGATGACTTCCTGCTTCCTGTGGCCGGTCTTTATCCTTGTTTGTTTCTGTTTTCTGATGACTTCCTGCTTCCTGTCGCCGGTCTTTATCCTTCTTTGTTTCTGTTTTCAGATGACTTCCTGCTTCCTGTCGCCGGTCTTTATCCTTGTTTGTTTCTGTTTTCAGATGACTTCCTGCTTCCTGTCGCCGGTCTTTATCCTTGTTTCTGTTTTCTGATGACTTCCTGCTTCCTGTCGCCGGTCTTTATCCTTGTTTCTGTTTTCTGATGACTTCCTGCTTCCTGTCGCCGGTCTTTATCCTTGTTTGTTTCTGTTTTCAGATGACTTCCTGCTTCCTGTCGCCGGTCTTTATCCTTGTTTGTTTCTGTTTTCAGATGACTTCCTGCTTCCTGTCGCCGGTCTTTATCCTTGTTTGTTTCTGTTTTCTGATGACTTCCTGCTTCCTGTCGCCGGTCTTTATCCTTGTTTGTTTCTGTTTTCTGATGACTTCCTGCTTCCTGTCGCCGGTCTTTATCCTTGTTTGTTTCTGTTTTCTGATGACTTCCTGCTTCCTGTCGCCGGTCTTTATCCTTGTTTGTTTCTGTTTTCTGATGACTTCCTGCTTCCTGTCGCCGGTCTTTATCCTTGTTTGTTTCTGTTTGCAGATGACTTCCTGCTTCCTGTCGCCGGTCTTTATCCTTGTTTGTTTCTGTTTTCTGATGACTTCCTGCTTCCTGTCGCCGGTCTTTATCCTTGTTTCTGTTTTGTGATGACTTCCTGCTTCCTGTCGCCGGTCTTTATCCTTGTTTGTTTCTGTTTTCCGATTCATTTGAAGATGTGTCTTTATGACCCTGATGCTCCTTCAAAGAAATTTTAAATAAAACAAAACATAAAGTATCGTCTCCTCCTTTAAGGGAAATCCAGGGTGCTCAGGATCGCCGGGGCCAGATGGGCTACCAGGGGACAACGGAGAGCCTGGTCCTCCAGGAGAAAATGGCTCCTGTGGCCCCAAAGGAGGGTCGGGACCCCCGGGATGTAGAGGTATATCTGCAGTTCATAGGTCATAGGTCATATATCTGTAGTTCATCAGGTCATAGGTCATATATCTGCAGTTCATCAGGTCATAGGTCATATATCTGTAGTTCATCAGGTCATAGGTCATATATCTGTAGTTCATCCGGTCATAGGTCATATATCTGTAGTTCATCAGGTCACAGGTCATATATCTGTAGTTCATCAGGTCATAGGTCATATATCTGTAGTTCATCAGGTCACAGGTCATATATCTGTTGTTCATCAGGTCACAGGTCATAGGTCATATATCTGTAGTTCATCAGGTCACAGGTCATATATCTGTAGTTCATCAGGTCACAGGTCATATATCTGTAGTTCATCAGGTCATAGGTTATATATCTGTAGTTCATCAGGTCATAGGTCATATATCTGTAGTTCATCAGGTCACAGGTCATATATCTACAGTTCATAGGTCATAGGTCATATATCTGTAGTTTGTACAGATGTTCTATCAGAATATCAAACTGCATCATGGTTTGTATCATCATATTCAGAGGCGTCCATTTCAGGCTCAAATAATCATAGCTATGGTTCAAAGCTCTCTGAAAACTGTGATGGCCTTTTTCTCAGACTCATGAGAAGCGTCCTCATGTCCTCGTGTCCTCATGTCCTCATATCCTCATATCCTCATGTCCTCATGTCCTGTGAAATATCTTGCTGAGTGTTTGGAGAACAAACACAGTAAAGATCATGGTGAAACTCTCCAGCAGTGTATTCACCTCTGAACAGGGGCGGACTGGGACTACAAATCAGCCCGGGACTCTCGACTGGCCCACCGCGGTACCGCAAGTAGATACCGCTAGTAAATTGTCGACGGGGGGGGGGGGTGACTTACCGCAGAGGTAGACATTAAGGGTAAAATGCCACTGGCCCTCTGGAACAACACATTTGTTGCAATAGTAATTTATGCACTAACTCCATTACTACTTGAATCATCAGTTCTTCCTCATTTTCCTCAATTGTTCATATTTGGTTTATTAAAATAATGATATTGTGGTCATTGTTAAAAAATGTCTGCTATTATTATGAGTAGTATTATATGTATAATGCGCTTTTGGCCTTCCTGTCATTAGGAGTTAGAAATGTAATGGCTATGTATTAGATTAGATTAGATCCTTCATTCTCCTGCTGGGACATTTCCCTAAAGCCAATACCTTTATATTTTCTACTCTTCACTTGCTTGTCAGCATAGGTCGGCATTGATGTGCAGAGCCGACAGAAGACCTTGTTTATATTGGCATCATATTGAGAGGTGCAGTGACGCGTCCTAAAACCAGGAAGTAAGCTGCTGGTTCCCTCGACAAAGAGCAATGGGATTTCTCCACAGGGTTTTGGAAAATAGCTGGAAATTAGGTCTGTGGAAAACAAACCTGTTTGATAAATGCACGTTTTGTTCATCTGGATAATCTCCACATGTCTACCCTACTTTTATAATGTTAGAATCATAAATCTAGTCGATAGATTATAAAAGGGTTTTAGAACACGTCACTGCACCACTAGAAGCCAACTCCATCGATCAAGCTGGCTGAAACGTTCTCTCCCTCTTCTTCTCATGCTCCCTGTCACTCTCCTTTAACTCCTCCGGTGACTTTCTTTTATTTGAAGATAGTTTTTTGCCCGGCGCTTGGCCGGTTACCGCTGGTATTAAAAACATTTTGGCGAATGGTTAGGTGGCGCGATAGTCTGTAGTGAAGGAGCGCGCTCAGGGGAGCCTGCTCGCGCTGCGCTCCGCAGCAAACAGCTGTTTGCTTTTCACCCAACAGACAACCGACTCACGGAATGCTCTGTTGTAGCGTTGATAAACGAAACAATTTAACTAAATTGCTAGTCAAAGTACCAATACCACAGGACCATTTTTTTAAAGCAATATTTTTAGTGGCCCGAGCGGGCAAAGTACGTTATGCTGGCCCGGGGTGTCTAAATAGTGCTTCCGGGCCAAAGGGCCATTTAATCTCGAGCCCTTCCGGTTACCGGCCGGCCCACATCGTCCGACCGGCCCACTTCAGTACCGGCCCATCGGGATTCGTCCCGAACGTCCCGATGGGCAGTCCGCCCCTGCCTCTGAATGTGTTTCAGGATCAGGTAGAGCAGGTCACTAAACACCTTAATGTGTTTCAGGGTCAGGTAGAGGTCACTAAACACCTTAATGTGTTTCAAGGTCAGGTAGAGGTCACTAAACACCTTGATGTGTTTCAGGGTCAGGTAGAGGTCACTAAACACCTTAATGTGTTTCAGGGTCAGGTAGAGGTCACTAAACACCTTGATGTGTTTCAGGGTCAGGTAGAGGTCACTAAACACCTTAATGTGTTTCAGGGTCAGGTAGAGCAGGTCACTAAACACCTTGATGTGTTTCAGGGTCAGGTAGAGGTCACTAAACACCTTAATGTGTTTCAGGGTCAGGTAGAGCAGGTCACTAAACACCTTAATGTGTTTCAGGGTCAGGTAGAGGTCACTAAACACCTTAATGTGTTTCAGGGTCAGGTAGAGGTCACTAAACACCTTAATGTGTTTCAGGGTCAGGTAGAGCAGGTCACTAAACACCTTGATGTGTTTCAAGGTCAGGTAGAGGTCACTAAACACCTTAATGTGTTTCAGGGTCAGGTAGAGCAGGTCACTAAACACCTTAATGTGTTTCAGGGTCAGGTAGAGGTCACTAAACACCTTAATGTGTTTCAGGGTCAGGTAGAGCAGGTCACTAAACACCTTAATGTGTTTCAGGGTCAGGTAGAGGTCACTAAACACCTTAATGTGTTTCAGGGTCAGGTAGAGCAGGTCACTAAACACCTTGATGTGTTTCAGGGTCAGGTAGAGGTCACTAAACACCTTAATGTGTTTCAGGGTCAGGTAGAGCAGGTCACTAAACACCTTAATGTGTTTCAGGGTCAGGTAGAGGTCACTAAACACCTTAATGTGTTTCAGGGTCAGGTAGAGGTCACTAAACACCTTGATGTGTTTCAGGGTCAGGTAGAGCAGGTCACTAAACACCTTAATGTGTTTCAGGGTCAGGTAGAGGTCACTAAACACCTTGATGTGTTTCAGGGTCAGGTAGAGCAGGTCACTAAACACCTTGATGTGTTTCAGGATCAGGTAGAGCAGGTCACTAAACACCTTAATGTGTTTCAGGGTCAGGTAGAGCAGGTCACTAAACACCTTAATGTGTTTCAGGGTCAGGTAGAGGTCACTAAACACCTTAATGTGTTTCAGGGTCAGGTAGAGCAGGTCACTAAACACCTTGATGTGTTTCAGGGTCAGGTAGAGGTCACTAAACACCTTGATGTGTTTCAGGGTCAGGTAGAGCAGGTCACTAAACACCTTAATGTGTTTCAGGATCAGGTAGAGGTCACTAAACACCTTAATGTGTTTCAGGATCAGGTAGAGCAGGTCACTAAACACCTTAATGTGTTTCAGGGTCAGGTAGAGCAGGTCACTAAACACCTTAATGTGTTTCAGGGTCAGGTAGAGGTCACTAAACACCTTAATGTGTTTCAGGGTCAGGTAGAGCAGGTCACTAAACACCTTGATGTGTTTCAGGGTCAGGTAGAGGTCACTAAACACCTTGATGTGTTTCAGGGTCAGGTAGAGCAGGTCACTAAACACCTTAATGTGTTTCAGGATCAGGTAGAGGTCACTAAACACCTTGATGTGTTTCAGGGTCAGGTAGAGCAGGTCACTAAACACCTTAATGTGTTTCAGGGTCAGGTAGAGGTCACTAAACACCTTGATGTGTTTCAGGGTCAGGTAGAGCAGGTCACTAAACGCCTCCATTAATGTGTCTGTCCTCCAGGTCCTCCTGGGAACCCTGGGGGAAAGGGTTGTGATGGTCCTGCCGGGAACAGCGGCCCCTCTGGACCCACCGGCCTCACAGGTACTGTAAGGAATACAATCAATAGTTATATGCCGTAATTTCAATTAATACACTGTTCTAATTTAAAGCTGCTTTATTCTGAAAACCGGATGTTCACACACTCGACTTTCGGTTCTCACGAGTAAATATTGTCAACTTCCGGTTAGCATTAGCATGTAGCTAATATCATGTTTTGTGTACATTGCATTACATGTCATTTCTTAGATGCTTTTATCCAAAGCGACTTGCATACATTCAGTATTGTGGGCTGTGTCAGGGACACAACGACATGCTGACTGCAGTGGGACTCGAACTTGGTATCCCCTGATTCGAAGACCAGCACACTATCCACTGAGCCACAGCTACCCATGTGTGTGTGAATTTAAGGAGAAAGACGTGGTGTTGCACACTAAACACAGGGTCTTTAACCCTCACTTATTGACGATACTATTCTTAGGGAATGTTTAAACCAACAGATATTAGAATGTTGTAAAACTAACATCAGAAAACGACAGGACGTGCCTTGGACCCGCCCCCGTCGACGTTAAGCCAATAGGAGAAGACTGCAGATTATAAAATAGGAGGCCAGCTGGAAGCCGGTCTCCTTGCCCAGCTGATCCCAAACCATCGGGCAGAGCCACCATCTTTGCAATTTCCTTGTATAATCGTATCATTGTTTTATTAAACGCTGTTAACTTGTAAATAAGCTTCCTGGACTCTTTTCAGCTAATCCTGAGCTCAGAGCTGAAAAAACCTAGAGTACCAAAACATGAGTGTCCGTGCCGCCAGGAAGCAGAACCACACCCTGATCTAAAGACTTTAATCTGGGTTACTTATATCTTCTTCATTTTCAGGGAACAAGGGGGCCCCTGGAGATCCTGGTCCAGCGGGTCCCAGAGGGAACCAGGGCCAGGACGGGATACCTGGTCCTCCTGGGGAGAAAGGAGCTATGGGAGGTAGGAGACCGGGCACAATAGTTCTGAATCTACCATACGTGTTGAAAAGAGTTTCAGCTTAGAACCCAGTCTGGTGCTGGTCTGGATCTCTGATTGGTTGGTTTTTTTGTCCCCCAGTTCCTGGGATCGGGTCTCGGGGCCCCGACGGGAAGACTGGTCCACCTGGTGAGTCCTGATCTTTGATCGAGTTTAGTTTTCAGTCAGAATTAAAGACGAGGATTAAACCCCACCCTCTGCTCAGGGTGTGTTGGAGGGGCGGGTCCTCTGGGGGCCTGCGGCCCTCCGGGCCCTCCTGGTGCTGGGGGAAACCCAGGGTGTTCTGGTCCTCCGGGACCACCGGGCCCCTCTGGTTGTCCTGGAAAAGAGGGAGTCTGCATTGAAGGAGTCAAAGGAGAGAAAGGAATCCCTGGAGAGCACGGACCCAAAGGTGAGGAAATGCATCTCTATGGTTTGGCACTTATTGTGAATCGCCAAGTTTGCCCCTGTATGAGTAGAATGGTCCTGTTTCAGTATATTTAGTGAGTGTAATGATGATGTGTGGAAACGTTCCTCTGCAGGTCCGACAGGTTACCGAGGTCCTCCTGGTCCTCCGGGTCCTGGCTTTAAAGGAGATGAGGGACTTAAAGGAGCTACAGGAGACCAAGGACCACCTGGTAACCACGGAGACACTGGACCCCGGGGCCCGCCGGTCAGTACACCCCATAGTTATACATCTGAAAAGATACAGAAGGAAAAAGATACATGTGTGTCCAGTTCATCTCAGATTTGAATTCTTACACTGGAATCTCAAATCAAAAGTATTTATTCTTTCATATATTATCAGGAAACTGAAGGAGTTGTGTGTTTGATTGGATTTCCTCAAAACAACGTCTTTTTATTTTTACACGGTTGTTTAATTGACAGGGTGAAGACAAACCACCAGGCCCACCGGGACAGAAAGGCATGATGGGAGATACTGGAGTCACCGGACCTGTTGGTAAGGACTACAGTTGAAAAGAGTGTTGCAGGGATGTGGTGTTTCTGAGTTGGATTGGTTTTGGATTAAAGCAAAAAATAATCTCTGTGTCAAACAAACGTTTATGATTCTTACACGTTTAGTTCAGCAGGATAATCTCCACGTATTAACACCACTTCACGATTTCTGAAGTAAAGAGCTAATGTTGGGCTATAAAGGAACTACAGCACGGTCACATGACTTCACGTCACCACCGCTAAGCTAAAGGTGGCTAATGTTGGGCTATAAAGGAACTACAGCACGGTCACATGACTTCAGGTCACCACCGCTAAGCTAAAGGAGGCTAATGTTGGGCTATAAAGGAACTACAGCACGGTCACATGACTTCACGTCACCAACGCTAAGCTAAAGGAAGCTAATGTTGGGCTATAAAGGAACTACAGCACGGTCACATGACTTCACGTCACCACCGCTAAGCTAAAGGTGGCTAATGTTGGGCTATAAAGGAACTACAGCACGGTCACATGACTTCAGGTCACCACCGCTAAGCTAAAGGAGGCTAATGTTGGGCTATAAAGGAACTACAGCACGGTCACATGACTTCACGTCACCACCGCTAAGCTAAAGGAGGCTAATGTTGGGCTATAAAGGAACTACAGCACGGTCACATGACTTCACGTCACCAACGCTAAGCTAAAGGTGGCTAATGTTGACCTTTTGGCTCATTGTGTGTTTCAGGTGTGAAGGGGGAGATCGGACCAGCAGGTAGCGACGGCCCAAGAGGACCTCCGGGGCTACCTGGGAGGAGAGGTAATTAATACTTGACAAAAACACCAGAGAAATTCAGGATCCTCTGCCCGTTAAACACAATCAGTCACATCTACAGTATATCAACTCAGCAAAAACAGCTCCAATATGTTTTTACTGGGCTCTTCCAGAAATGTTAATGTTAAAATCAATCTCTTCACATTGTTCAAATGAATTAAATAATACAGCTCTGTTGTTGGAGGTCTGTTGCTTCTCAAAGCAAGTCCACCTTAAAATGTCAGTCCACCTTAAAATGTCAGTCCACCTTAAGTGAGCTTTAGCCGGAGTTGTTGCTAAGTTCGGAGCTAACCGAACCTTTAATCAGCAGGTAGAGTTCGGCTGCAGTCTTCAGGGGTCTAAAGCGTTTATATACTCCAAATAAACTATACACACACTTTCTCTGTCTCGAACACACACTCATCAACGCTACGCCGCTAGCACCACAAGCTAACAGCGATACATTTTGGAGCGCAACCCTGTCTGAGTGTGCAGTAAGGAAAACAGTTACTTAGACAATTATACATGGGGTAATAAATGAGAGAGAGAGAGAGAGAGAGAGAGAGAGAGAGAGAGAGAGAGAGAGAGAGAGAGAAAAAACAAGGCATATGAGAAATTAAGAAACTAGAAATAAACAATCAAAAATATTTCTGAAGTAGAAATAAAATAGCATTACAAATTTAAATTATATTATATTTACATTAATTGTGCAAGAAATTGATTATTGAATACAAATATAAAATGTTACACGTCCAATAAGTGCAAGATGTAGAACTGAACACTGCCCCCTGCAGGCCTGAGGGGGAAGGACGTACCCAGGGACATGTTGCTGCTGCCAGGGGAACAAGGCTCAGAAGGCATCCCGGGGTACCCAGGAGAAAACGGACCCCCGGGGGCCCGAGGGACACCTGGAGGTCCAGGTGAGTCTGGAATATTTAGCTGTGATACATAAGAAGGCCAAAGATTCTCGAGGGAATTCTTAAAACAGGTTTAAATATCCTAATACTGGGATTTGAAAAGAAAAGTGGTTTAAAGGTCAAAGATGGGTTCGGGTAACAGTAAAATCTGGAGATGCAAAATAGATGGAAGAGAAGGATGAGAGGAATTTAAAGAGGTTAGAAAAGTGTCGAAAGAACTATAATTTCACGGGAAGACTAGGGGTAGAGGGATGGGAGAATTTGGTTCGGGATATTTCCAAACCTCTGGAACAAACTCCCAGAAACCTGCAGGTCCGCTGCGACTCTGACTGCTTCTACATCCAGGCTGAAGACTTTGCTTCTTGCTTTTAATTGAACAAATGATCTCACACGGCACTGTAACTTTTATTCATGTTCTATTATCTTTGCTCTTTAATGTTTCTGATGTGTTTTATGCTCTTCATGTCTTTCACTTTAAAAGCCCTTTGAATTGCCTTGTGTTGAAAAGTGCTCTGTGAATACACTTGCCCTGCACGAACACCATGCGTGCTGTTGTGTGATCAGAGTACAGGCGGTTTTGGAAACAGATCTGTGTTTTGTGCCTGCAGGTGTAAAAGGATTTGTCGGGAGGGGGGGCAGGCCAGGACACGGCGGACGTCCTGGAGTCAAAGGGGAAGAGGGGGATCGAGGTTTCCTTGGATCAAAAGGTAAGAACCACCAACGATGTGCATCTTGGGTATTTATCCAAAAGACTTTGTCTCTAAGAGCGTGCACTTCCAGACTTGTGTCTTTTGCAAGCTAAGAGGGCAAAAGCTTTAGAATGGAAAAATGTGAACAAACCAAGTATGAATAAATATATTAAGGATCTGTCAGAATGTCTTGCTTTAGTTTAGAACAGTGCTTCTCAATGGTGGTCCATGAGCGCCCCCTAGTGGTCCGTGAGTATATTGGTAACATTTCACATTTAAAATAAATAAATTAAAGTTTTCCGCACTCTCGCGGGAATATCTCGGAATGGAGTGAGCTTTGGATTGCATGATATAGCCCAGCGCAACACCTTCGTCACACATGTTGCCACCTGTTTGTACCATTTTCAGGCGATTTGTAATCTGTTCTAAAAAAACGATGTGTTTTTTATATTTGTGGAGTCAGGTGGGGTCCGCCAGTGGTTTTTTCTTGGTTAAGTGGTCCTTGGTATGAAACAGTTTGAGAAACACTGGTTGAGAACATACATCACTTAAGGAAAGCTGGCGGTTTTTGAAATATCTGGGGGAGTGTCATGGACGTTTTGAAAAATAATGTTGTTAATGTTCAGGAATAATATTATAAAGTGTCGTCGCCCACGTCATATTCTTTCAGATTTCTGTACTTTGTTATCCCTGTATCATCTGTATACTCACCTGTGTTTATTTACATGCCTATTCATTTGATTGTACACTGTATCTGCCACCTAGATTGACCGTTTTATGTATGTACAAATTGGGACTACTCATTGCGACCAATCTGGTTAAATAAAGGTTTGAAATGAAATGAAAAATGTGTTGTATTAGAAAACTTCAATATAAATATATAATATACTTTAATATATATTTAAAAGAACCACACGTCTAACATTGGAAAGTGTCAGGGTTTTGGCAGGGAGCTGGTACGAATAACAACAACTTTAGATATTTATTTCACAAAAGCTGACGAAACACAGAAACGGGATAAACCTAAAATTCAGCTGTTGTCTAAAGACGTTATGAGTTCGGTAAGAAATGCACAGAAACACAATATGCGTATCAAAGTCCTTAGAAGACCTTAAGACTTGGATGAAGGATGAACAAAGGGGATAGGGTCCACATCCTTTACGACTCGGTGCTTTGGTTTAGTGATTGGCTCATATGGAAAAAAGGGGTTTCATGAGATTCATTATTCTAACCGATGTTTCTCTTCTTTAGAAAACACAGCATGCCACTTCCTCCATTATTTAACAGTTAAAAAAACTTCCTTTTTGAGTTAATTTAGGCATTTCATCTGATTCACCAGCTCTTACTGTGGTATGATCTGCTTGAAGGGAACATATCTGCACCTTCCTTGTTTCCTTGTTGTTCGGAGTTTGAATCTTTATGGGTTTTTATTGTAAGTCAGTCTAAATAAAAGTGTCAGCCACCTGAAGTGTCGTGATATGTAAAGATGGTTTTGGGGGTCTCTCCATCAGACCTTTCTTAACGTCTCTAACAATGACTAAACAGAGACTCTGTGTTTTCAGGGGTCTTGGGTGAACGAGGACAGGTCGGTGCTAAAGGTAATCCCGGTCGCCCCGGCCCGTGCCAGGACGCTCCGGAGAACGACGGCTTCCTGTTCACCAGACACAGCCCAGAACTCTTTATCCCAGAATGCCCTGCAGGATCCACCCTGATGTACAGCGGCTACTCGCTGCTGTTCATCAACGGAAACAACCGAGCGCACGGACAAGACCTGGGTACTTCGAATATTTACCGCAGTACTGCACTCTGCACCTTTACATATTTTGTAGTTAACATTCAGCTGTCTGTGGCTCTTTTCTGCTGTAATAATGTAAACGTCCCCCCCGTGGACGAAGAAAGGGATCCTGATGCACTCATGTTGAGGTTTGAGAGATTGTCAGTACTTTGTGTCACCTTACCGGTCAGTGCTCTATGAAATAATAAACAGACTCTTCGCAGAGTTTTGATTCTGTCTTAAGAACGGTTTGGAGTCATGTACGGATTGGGACCCTTACTTGTAGTCATAACTTTCAAAAATGTATTTTACAAAAGAAAAGCAGCTACATATTGCTACCGAATGGGAATGACCGTGTGTCAGATCAGTGTTGAATCAAATTCATTATCGACCGAGGAGTGGCGGTACGAAACAAAAAGACGCGTTGACTAATCAAACCTCTCTCTCTCTCTCTCCTCTCTCTCTCTCTCTCTCTCTCTCTCTCTCTCTCTCTCTCTCTCTCTCTCTCTCTCTCTCCTCTCTCATCTCTCTCTCTCTGCAGGTACATTAGGTAGTTTGTTTACCTCGCTTCACCACCATGCCCTTCCTGTTCTGCAACACCGACAACACCTGCCGCTACGCCTCCCGCAACGACTACTCCTATTGGCTGTCCACCGACAAACCACTGCCGGGTAGCATGCCGCTGATCTCCGGGGACTCTCTGAAGGACTACATCAGCCGGTAACACACACACACACACACACACACACACACACACACACACACACACACACACACACACACACACACACACACACACACACACACACACACACACACACTCACACTAAAGGAAGTATTCTAGATGTAATTGGACCTCATAAAGGTCTCCTATCATGCCAAATGCACTTCATGATGTCTTCTCTACATCACTGTGTGTCCCCGGTGTTTCCCCCGTGTGTCCCCGTGTGTCCCCCGTGTGTCCCCGGTGTGTCCCCGGGTGTGGCCCCCGGTGTGTCCCCGGTGTGTCAGGAGACTAACAAAGTGTCCAGGAAATAAACCCTCTCCTTCTCCTCCGTACCCACATCTCTAAAAACGGGGAACAACGGAGCTGATCCAGATTTGCTGCGTCATGACCACATTACTAAAATGTGGGCGGGCTTTACACCCACGGGCCAATCAGAAACGTTGCTGTCAGAAACAATGAGGACGTGTTCTGTTTACATTAGCATGCTAACACTCAGAGCTAACCTGTACTGGAGAGAGTGAGTGTGAAGAAGCAGGAAATCAAAAGGAAGTCACCTTGTGGTAAACCTGAGAGAGAGAAAGAGTTTGAGCTCCATCCTGTTTCAGAGAGAATCCTTGATGTGGTTTGGAACATGATGTGAGTTTCATCACGGCAGCATTTAGCTGAGAGAATTATTATTATTATTTTTTTATAAAGCTTTAGACCAGAATCATCTCTTTACTGACAGCTGAAAGAGAGGGGGATGAGGCTAGAATGATCTGTTTGGTATTTTGA
>NC_136902.1:94879773-94906889 GCF_949606895.1 Notothenia rossii | reverse complement strand
AGGCTAGAATGATCTGTTTGGTATTTTGAGCAAAACACTTCCTAGACATGTTTTTATATTTATGAGACCTAATATATGCCTACACATATATATAATTATAGGACACCTTTAAATAAAAAACCCCGGTTCTGTGTTGCAGGTGTTCGGTGTGCGAGGCCCGGGCCAACGTGATCTCCGTCCACAGTCAGACCAGCGAGATCCCTGAGTGTCCGTCGGGATGGGACCCCCTGTGGCTCGGATACTCCTTCGTCATGGTGAGATCACATTTACGAAACCCTGAGAGATGTCCCAGAGCTAAATATGGTGACAATGCTTCAAATGTGACAGCGACAGATGTAAAGGCAGATTTTCCGTTAATCATGCTGAGTTGTCATCTTGCAATATACTAATTTATATAAATAAGTTATCACCGCAATTTCTCTTCATTTACATTATTTAATGTCATATTCTGTTCTTGTACATATCCCATATTTTATTGACATGTATACAGTATAGACTTTTTGCACTACTTTTGATTTTGTATTTGTGTATTTCATTATATTGCGTTGTTGGAGGAGCTCAGGTCAGAAGAATTTCATGCCATTTCTACTTCCTTTGAATGGTGAAACCTTTGAATTGAAGTGGGACGTGAATAAACTGGGGGGCTTGATTCAGGCCTTGTAACTAATTCACCAGCTCTTACTATGGTAGGTCTCGCTTGAAGTGAACATATCTGCACTTTCCTTGTTGTTCTGAATTCAATCTTTATGGGTTTTCAGTCAACTTTATTGTCAATCTTTCAGTTTGTGTGTACAGACAGAGAGATACGAAGTACAAATATATGTAAAATATATTTATAAAAACATTGATATCCTATATACACACGATCAACAGACACTTGTGTAAGTCGCTTTGGGTAAAAGCATCAGCTAAATGATATGTAAGATGTTTTTGGGGTCTCTACATCAGACCTTTCTTACAATAGAACCGCCAGAGGTCGCTGTATACCTAAAACCGCCAACGGGTAAAATGTACCCGCTATAGATTTTCAAGGTACAATGTTCTTTGGACACATGCATTAACGTCCTCCATGTGAGCTCAGTCATGTTACACTATCTATCTGTCTCTCTCTCTCTCTCTATCCATCTCTCAATATATCTCTCTATCTATAAGAACCGCAGTAGACAAAAGGCGTTGCTATAGCAACACGTCATGTTTACGCTGCATTTTCTATGAGGTAAATATTACCCGCTGGCAGATGTAGGTATAAATGGCATTTTTTTTGGCGATTTTTTTTCAATCTGACTTCATATTGACAATTGTTAACAACAGAGGGTGCTACATAATAACACACTTTCAGGAAAAGTCACGGACTTGGAGACTTTAATATGTTATTGAACAAAAGTTACATACAATCAAAAAACAGCTGCGGGTAAAATGTACCCGTTGGCGGTTCTAGTGTTAAACATGCTGAGTGGGAAAGTGAATAAACTGGGCGACTTGTGGACTGAACTCGTTAGTAATTTTTAGTAAAAAGATGAACCCATGTGGTCGATGTGGGAAAATGTATGTCCTCCTCACATGAGTTCCAGATCATCACAAAGGTATCAGCTGTAGCTGTGAACATGACAGGATGTGTGATTACCTAGAAGAGCATCAGGACTGTTTGAGGCATATGATAGCTATGTGATTAACATGATGATTCAGCCTCTATGGAGAGAGACATATATCAAGCATGATCATTTCTGACGTGGAGCTAATCTGAAGTAAACATTGAATACTGCTTTCTATTCCTCCATCTTGTGGACTGGTAACTCCCTCTCTTGGATATCAGCATGTGAAGGACACTGTTCAGGAACTAGTTGATGCTCTGTATGTGATGACTCCTTCATTCTGGAGAGGATCACAGATACATGGATCCTAAGATTCAAGCTCAAGCTGGGGACCAGTGAGATTTTCAGTCTACAATGGGTTGACCTTTGCCCCTTGCTGTTACTGTTCTGCAGGAAACGGGGTGGGGGCTGAGGGTTCAGGTCAGCCTCTGGCCTCTTCCAGATCCTGCTTGCAAAACTTCCGGAAGATTCCCTTCATCGAGTGCCACGGCAGAGGAACCTGCAACTACTACACCGACTCCTACAGCTACTGGCTGCCGCCCTCAACCCCAACGACATGTCAGAGTACCTCTTTATGAGACGTTCAGGTGCCTTGAATGAGACGTTCAGGTACCTTAACCAGACGTTCAGGTACCTTTAACCAGACGTTCAGTACCTTTAACCAGCTGTTAGGTACCTTTGAAGCGACCTTCAGGTTCCTTTAACCAGACGTTCAGGTGCCTTTAACCAGACGTTCAGGTACCTTTAACCAGCTGTTAGGTACCTTTGAAGTGACCTTCAGGTTCCTTTAACCAGACGTTCAGGTACCTTTAACGAGACGTTCAGGTACCTTTAACCAGACGTCAGGTACCTTTAACGAGACATTCAGGTTCCTTAACCAGACATTCAGGTCCTTAACCACTGTTAGGTACCTTTGAAGCGACCTTCAGGTTCCTTTAACCAGATATTCAGGTACCTTTAACCAGACGTTCAGGTACCTTTAACCAGACGTTCAGGTACCTTTAACCAGATGTTCAGGTACCTTTAACCAGCTGTTAGGTACCTTTGAAGCGACCTTCAGGTTCCTTTAACCAGACGTTCAGGTACCTTTAACCAGACGTTCAGGTACCTTTAACCAGCTGTTAGGTACCTTTGAAGCGACCTTCAGGTTCCTTTAACCAGACGTTCAGGTACCTTTAACCAGACGTTCAGGTACCTTTAACCAGACGTTCAGGTTCCTTTAACCAGACGTTCAGGTACTTTACCAGCTGTTAGGTACCTTTAAAGCGACCTTCAGGTTCTTTAACCAGACGTTCAGGTACCTTTAACGAGACGTTCGGGTACCTTTAACCAGCCGTTCAGGTACCTTTTAACCAGACGTTCAGGTACCTTTAACCAGACCGTTCAGGTACCTTTAACCAGACGTTCAGGTACCTTTAACCAGACGTTCAGGTACCTTTAACCAGACATTCAGGTTCCTTTAACCAGACATTCAGGTTCCTTTAACCAGGCATTCAGGTACCTTTAACCAGCTGTTAGGTACCTTTGAAGCGGACCTTCAGGTTGCTTTAACCAGACGTTCAGGTGCCTTTAACCAGACGTTCAGGTACCTTTAACCAGCTGTTAGGTACCTTTGAAACGACCTTCAGGTTCCTTTAACGAGACGTTCAGGTACCTTTAAACCAGACGTTCAGTTACCTTTAACGAGACGTTCAGGTACCTTTAACCAGACGTTCAGGTACCTTAACCAGACGTTCAGGTTCCTTTAACCAGACGTTCAGGTACCTTTAACCAGCTGTTAGGTACCTTTGAAGCGACCTTCAGGTTCCTTTAACCAGACGTTCAGGTACCTTTAACCAGCTGTTGGGTACCTTTGAAGCGACCTTCAGGTTCTTTACGAGACGTTCAGGTACCTTTAACCAGACATCAGGTACACACACAACTTTAAACAAGACGTTGGGGTACCACAGTTTTTAAATGAGTCGTTCAGTTACACACACCTTCAAAGAGACATTCAAGTACAAAACATATCAAAGTAACAACGCCACCTTAACGTGTGTTTACTATAGTCGGATACACAACAGTGTCGTCAACATATTGAGATAAGAAGCCTGTATTATTGTTATGGTAACAAACTGGTGTCCAGACACGCAGCAGCACCATCACAATACCTCTGATTGTCTGATTGATTGTGTGTTTCTGCCCGCAGTAAACCGAAGCCTCAGACCGACACCGGAGAGTTTCCGGGAAATCTGATCAGCCGCTGCCGAGTCTGCATGAAGCAACTGTAACTAACTACAGATACTACTGAAACTACAGCTACTGAAACTACAGATACTACTGCTGTAAATACTACTGACTCTGTACTCCTGATAAATACTCATGAGTATTCACACAACAGAGAAACAGGGGTGGGACCTAATAGTTTATTAAATAAAATGTTGAGGTATTTCCACGTTGCTAATTTCTACTTTTACTCCATTACATGTTGTAACCCACTGCTTCAGTTACCAGCTGCTTTGCGGATTAAGATATTCATACACAATCATGTAAATACAAAAGATACGTCCTTAAACGTGAATAAGGACTGTGTTTGTCTACATCAGTAAAATCCTACTTAATGCAACATTGATGTTAATAACATTTCAGGATGAATACTTTAATTTTGAGACTTTAAGTCCAATTTGCTGATTAAACGACGCATCATGCAACTTACACTTGGAGCATTTTAACGGTAATCTTTTGGTGCTTTTACGACAGTTCAGTATCTGAATGCTTCTTCCAGTGGTATTACAGTTTTTCTCAATCGCTAAACCCACTTTTTAGAATCAAAATTCATTTCTTCAAAACAAGAACATAGCCATCTAAACAGAAACACACTTGCCATAACTCTGAATATCTTTTGCAAAATGCACTTACATGACCAAAACTGAAAATACTGGTCACAAAAAAGAATAAGTCGATCGAAACAGAACAAATTGTCCTCTAATGAGACAAATGTGTTTTCATAACTGAAACTCCGGTCACCATAATAACCCATTCTACCATAACAATATACATTTCTTGCAAAGTGCTCTAAGGCACTCAAAACTAAAAATACCCCTTCCAAAACCAGATACCTTCTCCAAAAACAAACATTTGTCAGCTCATGAGAAGACTATTTGAACAGTCATTACTAAGTGGCACACTAAATACTGACTACAATCATCAATACACAAACCTCAAGCTATCGATATTGGAAACTGAACGGAAAACTGACAAGTTGGGAGAAACAAAGTTACATATAGGAAAAACAGAGTCTTACTGTAACTATGTCATTGTTTTTATGTCTCATTTTCAGAAGAGCACCGTAACAGAAACAAAAGATGAATAGCAATACACTGGAAAAAACATAACATGGGTAAATGATGTAAATCAGCAGTAAAGCAGAGAATGAGATCTATATAACTTTACTGATCTGCTCTTTGCCGTCTGTCTGCCCACATAGCCTCATCTACGTCACAGCGTATGTCTTCCCTTGCAAGGCAGCGTGGGAAATATCTCCTTGCGTGTCGACACCACCCTTGACAGGATTCCGCAGAGATGTCCCGACAGCCAGCATTCATTGCGTCCAAAAGGGGCATTCTGTCATGAGGATGATGGTCATAAACCTTCCATCTCCAGGCAGAGAAGAACTCCTCAATGGGGTTTAGAAAGGGGGAGTATGGAGGGAGGAACTCCATGGCCATGTGTGGATGAGCCTCAAACCATGCCCTCACGTCACGAGAGTGGTGGAATGCCACATTGTCCCATATGACCACGTGAACCGACCTCACTTGATCCCTCTCTTCTGGTGGCACAAGTCCGTCATACAGGACATCCAGGAAGGCAAGGACACGTTGCGTGTTATATGCTCCCATTACAGGGATGTGAGCAAGGACGCCTTGTGTCGAGATAGCCGAACACAATGTTATGTTTCCTCCCCTTTGGCCTGGAACAAAGACTTTCGCTCTTTGCCCAATAAGGTTCCTCCCACGTCTCCTCACTTTGGAGAGGTTGAAGCCTGCTTCATCCACATATACAAAAACATGTGGTAATGCATTGCCTCCCAGCTCCATCCTTCGCTAAAGAAAAGGAAACAAACAGAGGACCGTTTTACATTACTGTAAGCAGTCCGACATACTAAAGATATAGGCAAGCCATCAGTGTGATTGAGGTCCTTACCTGTACATACCGGTGCCTTAACTCCTTCACACGGTCAGAGTGGCGTTCCTTATAGATCTGTTTCATTCTGAGGTGGTGCCTCTTTAACACCCGGTCAATGGTTGCAACACTTATAGACTGAATGTTACTGAAGACATCCTGCTCTGCAATTATTCTGGCCTGAATCTCCCTTAAGCGGATTTCATTGTTGGCCACAACCATATCAACAATGGCAGACTCTTGTTCTGGAGTAAAGGCCTTTCCTCTGCCACCAGAGCGGGGTGCTCTTTCAGTTCTATTAATAAATACTTGAGAATGTTATGGACTGTAATATAAAAACAGTGATCGAAACCTACATCAAAATAGAAATGCATGAAGTGCTGTAAAAAAGGGTTACAGTAGCTTACCTATTTTCATCCCTGAAGATCCTAATAATGGATGCCACTGTTGATCTCCGTATATTGAGCTGAACCCTTTGGCCGGCCTCACTGAGGGACATGCCGTGGGTTATGACCTGACCTCCCTCTTCCTCTCTGAACATCAGCCCTCCCTCTTCCTCTCTGAACATCAGCCCTCCCTCTTCCTCTCTGAACATCAGCCCTCCCTCTTCCTCTCTGAACATCAGCCCTCCCTCTTCCTCTCTGAACATCAGCCCTCCCTCTTCCTCTCTGAACATCAGCCCTCCCTCTTCCTCTCTGAACATCAGGGTTCCCTCTTCCTCTCTGAACATCAGCCCTCCCTCTTCCTCTCTGAACATCAGGGTTCCCTCTTCCTCTCTGAACATCAGCCCTCCCTCTTCCTCTCTGAACATCAGCCCTCCCTCTTCCTCTCTGAACATCAGCCCTCCCTCTTCCTCTCTGAACATCAGGGTTCCCTCTTCCTCTCTGAACATCATCCCTCCCTCTTCCTCTCTGAACATCAGGGTTCCCTCTTCCTCTCTGAACATCAGCCCTCCCTCTTCCTCTCTGAACATCAGCCCTCCCTCTTCCTCTCTGAACATCAGCCCTCCCTCTTCCTCTCTGAACATCAGCTCTCCCTCTTCCTCTCTGAACATCAGCTCTCCCTCTTCCTCTCTGAACATCAGCCCTCCCTCTTCCTCTCTGAACATCAGCCCTCCCTCTTCCTCTCTGAACATCAGCCCTCCCTCTTCCTCTCTGAACATCAGCTCTCCCTCTTCCTCTCTGAACATCAGCTCTCCCTCTTCCTCTCTGAACATCAGCTCTCCCTCTTCCTCTCTGAACATCAGCTCTCCCTCTTCCTCTCTGAACATCAGCCCTCCCTCTTCCTCTCTGAACATCAGCTCTCCCTCTTCCTCTCTGAACATCAGCTCTCCCTCTTCCTCTCTGAACATCAGCCCTCCCTCTTCCTCTCTGAACATCAGCTCTCCCTCTTCCTCTCTGAACATCAGCTCTCCCTCTTCCTCTCTGAACATCATCCCTCCCTCTTCCTCTCTGAACATCAGCCCTCCCTCTTCCTCTGAACATCAGCCCTCCCTCTTCCTCTCTGAACATCAGCCCTCCCTCTTCCTCTCTGAACATCAGCCCTCCCTCTTCCTCTCTGAACATCAGCCCTCCCTCTTCCTCTCTGAACATCAGCCCTCCCTCTTCCTCTGAACATCAGCCCTCCCTCTTCCTCTCTGAACATCAGCCCTCCCTCTTCCTCTCTGAACATCAGCTCTCCCTCTTCCTCTCTGAACATCAGCTCTCCCTCTTCCTCTCTGAACATCAGCCCTCCCTCTTCCTCTCTGAACATCAGCCCTCCCTCTTCCTCTCTGAACATCAGCTCTCCCTCTTCCTCTCTGAACATCATCCCTCCCTCTTCCTCTCTGAACATCATCCCTCCCTCTTCCTCTCTGAACATCAGGGTTCCCTCTTCCTCTCTGAACATCAGCCCTCCCTCTTCCTCTCTGAACATCAGCTCTCCCTCTTCCTCTCTGAACATCAGCCCTCCCTCTTCCTCTCTGAACATCAGCCCTCCCTCTTCCTCTCTGAACATCAGCCCTCCCTCTTCCTCTCTGAACATCAGCTCTCCCTCTTCCTCTCTGAACATCAGCCCTCCCTCTTCCTCTCTGAACATCAGCCCTCCCTCTTCCTCTCTGAACATCAGCTCTCCCTCTTCCTCTCTGAACATCAGCCCTCCCTCTTCCTCTCTGAACATCAGCCCTCCCTCTTCCTCTCTGAACATCAGCCCTCCCTCTTCCTCTCTGAACATCAGCCCTCCCTCTTCCTCTCTGAACATCAGCCCTCCCTCTTCCTCTCTGAACACCAGCCCTCCCTCTTCCTCTCTGAACATCAGCCCTCCCTCTTCCTCTCTGAACATCAGCCCTCCCTCTTCCTCTCTGAACATCAGCCCTCCCTCTTCCTCGCTGAACAACAGGGTTCCTTCTTCCTCTCAGAGCTCCTCTACCTACTCGATCAGCCATTTTGTTTACACAAACATCTTACTGAAGTGAGGGAGGTCTTTTATAGGATTCTCACTACAGTAATTACAATTACTATAGGAAATTCATTGATGTCAGCTGTGAGCAATTCATTTACATGGAAGTGAAGTACTCAATTCACCCCAATACAAAAAAAAACATTTCTCAATGTGCAAAAAGGAAAAGACCCCAATTACTGACTGTAAAAATGTTGTATCAGCTATAGCTAATCCTCCCCATATGAACATCTCAAAGAGCTATGCAAGTCATATCAACACTATTATAGCTTTACCGGCACCATTTAAAAACATATTTGAAGTACAGTCATGCAAATTCTATCATGTAAATGTTTTCAATGTAACATCATTACTGTAAGGTATACAGTACATTCCATGGAGTTACCTTTTTCAATGGGGTGATTGACTGATAACAAGTGTTCATATTTTGCACATCAAGTGTCAATTAGTGTAGCTATGGTCTAAGTTTATGAGGAAGTGTTATCCACTGTGAGAAGATTATTTTGTTTTGTAGACATGAGTTACACAAAAGATTTTTGATCTTTGTGTAGAGAATTGTAACTTCAGTTAGAGAGTTGTGTGATCTGTTTTGCAGAACACTGCTTAGCATCTGCATTTTGTGTGATATCAATGATAAATGGTATACTGTTGTAGAGAAATGGTTTTCTGTTTCGATGGCTGTGCTGTTGGTTTGATGAAAGGAATTTTGATTCTAAATAGTGGGTTTAGCGATTGAGAAAAACTGTAATATGACCAATAATACTGCTGCAGTACCTCCTGCAGCCAGGAGAGGGCAGTGCTGAAACACCACTGAAGAAGAAAGGAGCTCCTAGAAAACTTGAAATGAATGAGAACAATAATTAAATAAAAATCACATTGCTATTTTCTGCGCGGCGACTGAGTGTGGAGCCTTTTATTGGGATGATTCTCACAGCAATGCATTCTGGGGCTTGTGGTTGCCATTACAAAAATCTGCAGGAACTTCATCTGTGTTAAACCATTTTAATAAACTGGAATATTAGTATTACGTGTTTACAGTCCGACATTGTCTAATGCTCGTTGTACATAATCTTCTCCTGTAACTGTTAACGATCACTGATAACATTTGTGAATATTATTCTTGTTGAGTTTCAATAAAACATGTTGTTTTACAGAAGTGACTTTGTGTTGAATCCTGTTCCTTACAGAGCACTTCCTTTAATCTGCTGCATTCTCTCTGTGTTACTCTACTCCAGAAGTACATTCCCAAATAGCATATTCAAAAACAGTTGGCAAACAGCAACACATAGTATAGGTTGTTATCATTATGTAGTGTCTCTACTTTAAAGAGTCCTCTCCTGCTGATGTTCAGGTGTATATCAGTATGTAGTGTCTCTACTTTAAAGAGTCCTCTCCTGCTGCTGTTCAGGTGTATATCAGTATGTAGTGTCTCTACTTTAAAGAGTCCTCTCCTGCTGCTGTTCAGGTGTATATCAGTATGTAGTGTCTCTACTTTAAAGAGTCCTCTCCTGCTGATGTTCAGGTGTATATCAGTATGTAGTGTCTCTGCTTTAAAGAGTCCTCTCCTATTGATGTTCAGGTGTATATCAGTATGTAGTGTCTCTGCTTTAAAGAGTCCTCTCCTGCTGATGTTCAGGTGTATATCAGTATGTAGTGTCTCTTCTTTAAAGAGTCCTCTCCTGCTGATGTTCAGGTGTATATCAGTATGTAGTGTCTCTGCTTTAAAGAGTCCTCTCCTGCTGATGTTCAGGTGTATATCAGTATGTAGTGTCTCTACTTTAAAGAGTCCTCTCCTGCTAATGTTCAGGTGTATATCAGTATGTAGTGTCTCTACTTTAAAGAGTCCTCTCCTGCTGATGTTCAGGTGTATATCAGTATGTAGTGTCTCTACTTTAAAGAGTCCTCTCCTGCTGATGTTCAGGTGTATATCAGTATGTAGTGTCTCTGCTTTAAAGAGTCCTCTCCTATTGATGTTCAGGTGTATATCAGTATGTAGTGTCTCTGCTTTAAAGAGTCCTCTCCTGCTGATGTTCAGGTGTATATCAGTATGTAGTGTCTCTTCTTTAAAGAGTCCTCTCCTGCTGATGTTCAGGTGTATATCAGTATGTAGTGTCTCTGCTTTAAAGAGTCCTCTCCTGCTGATGTTCAGGTGTATATCAGTATGTAGTGTCTCTACTTTAAAGAGTCCTCTCCTGCTGATGTTCAGGTGTATATCAGTATGTAGTGTCTCTACTTTAAAGAGTCCTCTCCTGCTGATGTTCAGTTGTATATCCGTATGTAGTGTCTCTACTTTAAAGAGTCCTCTCCTGCTGCTGTTCAGGTGTATATCAGTATGTAGTGTCTCTACTTTAAAGAGTCCTCTCCTGCTGCTGTTCAGGTGTATATCAGTATGTAGTGTCTCTGCTTTAAAGAGTCCTCTCCTGCTGCTGTTCAGGTGTATATCAGTATGTAGTGTCTCTGCTTTAAAGAGTCCTCTCCTGCTGATGTTCAGGTGTATATCAGTATGTAGTGTCTCTACTTTAAAGAGTCCTCTCCTGCTGATGTTCAGGTGTATATCAGTATGTAGTGTCTCTACTTTAAAGAGTCCTCTCCTGATGATGTTCAGGTGTATATCAGTATGTAGTGTCTCTGCTTTAAAGAGTCCTCTCCTGCTGATGTTCAGGTGTATATCAGTATGTAGTGTCTCTACTTTAAAGAGTCCTCTCCTGCTGATGTTCAGGTGTATATCAGTATGTAGTGTCTCTACTTTAAAGAGTCCTCTCCTGATGATGTTCAGGTGTATATCAGTATGTAGTGTCTCTACTTTAAAGAGTCCTCACCTGCTGATGTTCAGGTGTATATCAGTATGTAGTGTCTCTACTTTAAAGAGTCCTCTCCTGCTGATGTTCAGGTGTATATCAGTATGTAGTGTCTCTACTTTAAAGAGTCCTCTCCTGCTGATGTTCAGGTGTATATCAGTATGTAGTGTCTCTACTTTAAAGAGTCCTCTCCTGATGATGTTCAGGTGTATATCAGTATGTAGTGTCTCTACTTTAAAGAGTCCTCTCCTGCTGATGTTCAGGTGTATATCAGTATGTAGTGTCTCTACTTTAAAGAGTCCTCTCCTGATGATGTTCAGGTGTATATCAGTATGTAGTGTCTCTACTTTAAAGAGTCCTCTCCTGATGATGTTCAGGTGTATATCAGTATGTAGTGTCTCTACTTTAAAGAGTCCTCTCCTGCTGATGCTCAGGTGTATATCAGTATGTAGTGTCTCTACTTTAAAGAGTCCTATCCTGCTGATGTTCAGGTGTATATCAGTATGTAGTGTCTCTACTTTAAAGAGTCCTCTCCTGCTGATTTTCAGGTGTATATCAGTATGTAGTGTCTCTACTTTAAAGAGTCCTCTCCTGCTGATTTTCAGGTGTATATCAGTATCTAGTGTCTCTACTTTAAAGAGTCCTCTCCTGATGATGTTCAGGTGTATATCAGTATGTAGTGTCTCTACTTTAAAGAGTCCTCTCCTGCTGATGTTCAGGTGTATATCAGTATGTAGTGTCTCTGCTTTAAAGAGTCCTCTCCTGCTGCTGTTCAGGTGTATATCAGTATGTAGTGTCTCTACTTTAAAGAGTCCTCTCCTGCTGATGTTCAGGTGTATATCAGTATGTAGTGTCTCTACTTTAAAGAGTCCTCTCCTGCTGATGTTCAGGTGTATATCAGTATGTAGTGTCTCTACTTTAAAGAGTCCTCTCCTGCTGATGTTCAGGTGTATATCAGTATGTAGTGTCTCTACTTTAAAGAGTCCTCTCCTGCTGATGTTCAGGTGTATATCAGTATGTAGTGTCTCTACTTTAAAGGGTCCTCTGTTGCTGATGTTCAGGTGTATATCAGTATGTAGTATCTCTACTTTAAAGAGTCCTCTCCTGCTGATGTTCAGGTGTATATCAGTATGTAGTGTCTCTGCTTTAAAGAGTCCTATCCTGCTGCTGTTCAGGTGTATATCAGTATGTAGTGTCTCTACTTTAAAGAGTCCTCTCCTGCTGATGTTCAGGTGTATATCAGTATGTAGTGTCTCTACTTTAAAGAGTCCTCTCCTGCTGATTTTCAGGTGTATATCAGTATGTAGTGTCTCTACTTTAAAGAGTCCTCTCCTGCTGATTTTCAGGTGTATATCAGTATCTAGTGTCTCTACTTTAAAGAGTCCTCTCCTGATGATGTTCAGGTGTATATCAGTATGTAGTGTCCCTACTTTAAAGAGTCCTCTCCTGCTGATGTTCAGGTGTATATCAGTATGTAGTGTCTCTGCTTTAAAGAGTCCTATCCTGCTGCTGTTCAGGTGTATATCAGTATGTAGTGTCTCTACTTTAAAGAGTCCTCTCCTGCTGATGTTCAGGTGTATATCAGTATGTAGTGTCTCTACTTTAAAGAGTCCTCTCCTGCTGATGTTCAGGTGTATATCAGTATGTAGTGTCTCTACTTTAAAGAGTCCTCTCCTGCTGATGTTCAGGTGTATATCAGTATGTAGTGTCTCTACTTTAAAGAGTCCTCTCCTGCTGATGTTCAGGTGTATATCAGTATGTAGTGTCTCTACTTTAAAGGGTCCTCTGTTGCTGATGTTCAGGTGTATATCAGTATGTAGTATCTCTACTTTAAAGAGTCCTCTCCTGCTGATGTTCAGGTGTATATCAGTATGTAGTGTCTCTACTTTAAAGAGTCCTCTCCTGCTGATGTTCAGGTGTATATCAGTATGTAGTGTCTCTACTTTAAAGAGTCCTCTCCTGCTGATGTTCAGGTGTATATCAGTATGTAGTGTCTCTACTTTAAAGAGTCCTCTCCTGCTGATGTTCAGGTGTATATCAGTATGTAGTGTCTCTACTTTAAAGGGTCCTCTGTTGCTGATGTTCAGGTGTATAGCAGTATGTAGTGTATCCACTTTAAAGAGTCCTCTCCTGCTGATGTTCAGGTGTATATCAGTATGTAGTGTCTCTGCTTTAAAGAGTCCTCTCCTGCTGATGTTCAGGTGTATATCAGTATGTAGTGTCTCTGCTTTAAAGAGTCCTCTCCTGCTGATGTTCAGGTGTATATCAGTATGTAGTGTCTCTACTTTAAAGAGTCCTCTCCTGCTGCTGTTCAGGTGTATATCAGTATGTAGTGTCTCTGCTTTAAAGAGTCCTCTCCTGCTGCTGTTCAGGTGTATATCAGTATGTAGTGTCTCTACTTTAAAGAGTCCTCTCCTGCTGATGTTCAGGTGTATATCAGTATGTAGTGTCTCTACTTTAAAGAGTCCTCTCCTGCTGATGTTCAGGTGTATATCAGTATGTAGTGTCTCTGCTTTAAAGAGTCCTCTCCTGCTGCTGTTCAGGTGTATATCAGTATGTAGTGTCTCTGCTTTAAAGAGTCCTCTCCTGCTGATGTTCAGGTGTATATCAGTATGTAGTGTCTCTGCTTTAAAGAGTCCTCTCCTGCTGATGTTCAGGTGTATATCAGTATGTATAGTCTCCACTTTCAAGAGTCCTTTCCTGCTGATGTTCAGGTGTATATCAGTATGTAGTGTCTCTACTTTAAAGAGTCCTCTCCTGCTGATGTTCAGGTGTATATCAGTATGTAGTGTCTCTACTTTAAAGAGTCCTCTCCTGCTGATGTTCAGGTGTATATCAGTATGTAGTGTCTCTACTTTAAAGAGTCCTCTCCTGCTAATGTTCAGGTGTATATCAGTATCTAGTGTCTCTACTTTAAAGAGTCCTCTCCTGCTGATGTTCAGGTGTATATCAGTATGTAGTGTCTCTGCTTTAAAGAGTCCTCTCCTGCTGCTGTTCAGATGTATATCAGTATGTAGTGTCTCTACTTTAAAGAGTCCTCTCCTGCTGATGTTCAGGTGTATATCAGTATGTAGTGTCTCTGCTTTAAAGAGTCCTCTCCTATTGATGTTCAGGTGTATATCAGTATGTAGTGTCTCTGCTTTAAAGAGTCCTCTCCTGCTGATGTTCAGGTGTATATCAGTATGTAGTGTCTCTTCTTTAAAGAGTCCTCTCCTGCTGATGTTCAGGTGTATATCAGTATGTAGTGTCTCTGCTTTAAAGAGTCCTCTCCTGCTGATGTTCAGGTGTATATCAGTATGTAGTGTCTCTACTTTAAAGAGTCCTCTCCTGCTGATGTTCAGGTGTATATCAGTATGTAGTGTCTCTACTTTAAAGAGTCCTCTCCTGCTGATGTTCAGGTGTATATCAGTATGTAGTGTCTCTACTTTAAAGAGTCCTCTCCTGCTGCTGTTCAGGTGTATATCAGTATGTAGTGTCTCTACTTTAAAGAGTCCTCTCCTGCTGCTGTTCAGGTGTATATCAGTATGTAGTGTCTCTGCTTTAAAGAGTCCTCTCCTGCTGCTGTTCAGGTGTATATCAGTATGTAGTGTCTCTGCTTTAAAGAGTCCTCTCCTGCTGATGTTCAGGTGTATATCAGTATGTAGTGTCTCTACTTTAAAGAGTCCTCTCCTGCTGATGTTCAGGTGTATATCAGTATGTAGTGTCTCTACTTTAAAGAGTCCTCTCCTGATGATGTTCAGGTGTATATCAGTATGTAGTGTCTCTACTTTAAAGATTCCTCTCCTGCTGATGTTCAGGTGTATATCAGTATGTAGTGTCTCTACTTTAAAGAGTCCTCTCCTGCTGATTTTCAGGTGTATATCAGTATGTAGTGTCTCTACTTTAAAGAGTCCTCTCCTGCTGATTTTCAGGTGTATATCAGTATCTAGTGTCTCTACTTTAAAGAGTCCTCTCCTGATGATGTTCAGGTGTATATCAGTATGTAGTGTCTCTACTTTAAAGAGTCCTCTCCTGCTGATGTTCAGGTGTATATCAGTATGTAGTGTCTCTGCTTTAAAGAGTCCTCTCCTGCTGCTGTTCAGGTGTATATCAGTATGTAGTGTCTCTACTTTAAAGAGTCCTCTCCTGCTGATGTTCAGGTGTATATCAGTATGTAGTGTCTCTACTTTAAAGAGTCCTCTCCTGCTGATGTTCAGGTGTATATCAGTATGTAGTGTCTCTACTTTAAAGAGTCCTCTCCTGCTGATGTTCAGGTGTATATCAGTATGTAGTGTCTCTACTTTAAAGAGTCCTCTCCTGCTGATGTTCAGGTGTATATCAGTATGTAGTGTCTCTACTTTAAAGGGTCCTCTGTTGCTGATGTTCAGGTGTATATCAGTATGTAGTATCTCTACTTTAAAGAGTCCTCTCCTGCTGATGTTCAGGTGTATATCAGTATGTAGTGTCTCTACTTTAAAGAGTCCTCTCCTGCTGATGTTCAGGTGTATATCAGTATGTAGTGTCTCTACTTTAAAGAGTCCTCTCCTGCTGATGTTCAGGTGTATATCAGTATGTAGTGTCTCTACTTTAAAGAGTCCTCTCCTGCTGATGTTCAGGTGTATATCAGTATGTAGTGTCTCTACTTTAAAGGGTCCTCTGTTGCTGATGTTCAGGTGTATAGCAGTATGTAGTGTATCCACTTTAAAGAGTCCTCTCCTGCTGATGTTCAGGTGTATATCAGTATGTAGTGTCTCTGCTTTAAAGAGTCCTCTCCTGCTGATGTTCAGGTGTATATCAGTATGTAGTGTCTCTGCTTTAAAGAGTCCTCTCCTGCTGATGTTCAGGTGTATATCAGTATGTAGTGTCTCTACTTTAAAGAGTCCTCTCCTGCTGCTGTTCAGGTGTATATCAGTATGTAGTGTCTCTGCTTTAAAGAGTCCTCTCCTGCTGCTGTTCAGGTGTATATCAGTATGTAGTGTCTCTACTTTAAAGAGTCCTCTCCTGCTGATGTTCAGGTGTATATCAGTATGTAGTGTCTCTACTTTAAAGAGTCCTCTCCTGCTGATGTTCAGGTGTATATCAGTATGTAGTGTCTCTGCTTTAAAGAGTCCTCTCCTGCTGCTGTTCAGGTGTATATCAGTATGTAGTGTCTCTGCTTTAAAGAGTCCTCTCCTGCTGATGTTCAGGTGTATATCAGTATGTAGTGTCTCTGCTTTAAAGAGTCCTCTCCTGCTGATGTTCAGGTGTATATCAGTATGTATAGTCTCCACTTTAAAGAGTCCTTTCCTGCTGATGTTCAGGTGTATATCAGTATGTAGTGTCTCTACTTTAAAGAGTCCTCTCCTGCTGATGTTCAGGTGTATATCAGTATGTAGTGTCTCTACTTTAAAGAGTCCTCTCCTGCTGATGTTCAGGTGTATATCAGTATGTAGTGTCTCTACTTTAAAGAGTCCTCTCCTGCTAATGTTCAGGTGTATATCAGTATCTAGTGTCTCTACTTTAAAGAGTCCTCTCCTGCTGATGTTCAGGTGTATATCAGTTTGTAGTGTCTCTACTTTAAAGAGTCCTCTCCTGCTGATGTTCAGGTGTATATCAGTTTGTAGTGTCTCTACTTTAAAGAGTCCTCTCCTGCTGATGTGCAGGTGTATATCAGTATGTAGTGTCTCTGCTTTAAAGAGTCCTCTCCTGCTGCTGTTCAGATGTATATCAGTATGTAGTGTCTCTACTTTAAAGAGTCCTCTCCTGCTGATGTTCAGGTGTATATCAGTATGTAGTGTCTCTACTTTAAAGAGTCCTCTCCTGCTGATGTTCAGGTGTATATCAGTATGTAGTGTCTCTACTTTAAAGAGTCCTCTCCTGCTGATGTTCAGGTGTATATCAGTATGTAGTGTCTCTACTTTAAAGAGTCCTCTCCTGCTGATGTTCAGGTGTATATCAGAATGTAGTTTCTCTACTTTAAAGAGTCCTCTCCTGCTGATGTTCAGGTGTATATCAGTATGTAGTGTCTCTACTTTAAAGAGTCCTCTCCTGCTAATGTTCAGGTGTATATCAGTATGTAGTGTCTCTACTTTAAAGAGTCCTCTCCTGCTGATGTTCAGGTGTATATCAGTATGTAGTGTCTCTACTTTAAAGAGTCCTCTCCTGCTGATGTTCAGGTGTATATCAGTATGTAGTGTCTCTACTTTAAAGAGTCCTCTCCTGCTGATGTTCAGGTGTATATCAGTTTGTAGTGTCTCTACTTTAAAGAGTCCTCTCCTGCTGATGTTCAGGTGTATATCAGTATGTAGTGTCTCTACTTTAAAGAGTCCTCTCCTGCTAATGTTCAGGTGTATATCAGTATCTAGTGTCTCTACTTTAAAGAGTCCTCTCCTGCTAATGTTCAGGTGTATATCAGTATGTAGTGTCTCTACTTTAAAGAGTCCTCTCCTGCTGATGTTCTGGTGTATATCAGTATCTAGTGTCTCTACTTTAAAGAGTCCTCTCCTGCTGATGTTCAGGTGTATATCAGTATGTAGTGTCTCTCCTTTAAAGAGTCCTCTCCTGCTGATGTTCAGGTGTATATCAGTATGTAGTGTCTCTACTTGAAAGAGTCCTGCACTTTCTCCTTTCCTTTTGTAAAGGAAGGTCCAACGTTTCCTAAAGGAGGTAGTAAAGGAAGAATTGAACCTCCTTTTCCTATAATCTAAAACACTAATACAAATAAATAAATAAACTGCATGTTATTATTGTTCCCAGAATTTAAATTACTATTTTTAAATCTCTCACAACACACCTCTGTCTAAATTCAATTAAAAATGTTTTCCTGTGACTCAGAGAGAGAGAGAGAGTGTGTGTGTGTGTGTGTGTGTGTGTGTGTGTGTGTGTGTGTGTGTGTGTGTGTGTGTGTGTGTGTGTGTGTGTGTGTGTGTGTGTGTGTGTGTGTGTGTGTGTGTGTGTGTGTGTGTGTGTGTGTGTGTGTGTGTGTGTGTGTGTGTGTGTGTGTGTGTGTGTGTGTGTGTGTGTGTGTGTGTGTGTGTGGGGGGGGGGTGGGTGGCTCTGTGTGTGTGTGTGTGTGTGTGTGTGTGTGTGTGTGTGTGTTTGTGTGTGTGTGTGTGTGTGTTCATACCGTCGGCTCCTTAGCAACACTGCTCACTGTTAATGTGTCACCACGGCAACCAGCTGCTGCTAATGTGCCGTTTATTAGCATTTAGAGAACGTGATGAAGACGAGGAAGACGAAGGTGGTGGAGACACTAAAAGAATCCCCTTAAACTCAAACTGTTCTAATGTTTTAATAATGGATTTTTATCAGACTCCTTCATTTTGTTTGTCAACATTATTTTGTAATTTTCCGAATAAACTCATCAGAAACCCTGGAGCTTCTGTTTATTACAGATTTTTATAACAGCAACTTTTTTGCTTATAAATGCTAAATGGACTCCTATAAGCTTCACACACACACACACACACACACACACACACACACACACACACACACACACACACACACACACACACACACACACACACACACACACACACACACACACACACACACACACACACACACACACACACACACACACACACACACACACACACACACACGGCCATCAGGAGCACCTCAGGGTTCAGTGTTTTGCCCGAGGATACATCCACATGTTGACTTAAGGGCTGGAATCGAACCAACAACCTGCTGGTTGGAGGACGACCACACTCCCTCTCAGCCACAGGCGTACCTTCCATGAACGTCCTCATCTCTCTGACTGTGTTCGTGTCTCTGCTGGGGCTCTGCCTCTCAGCCAGGTGGGTATTTGTATACTTCCCCATGTTTACTTGTAATAAATCCTGTGATGATCTCAAGGTGTTTTTCTGAGTGCTTTGGGTCAGTGGTGGATGTTAGCCCCACTGGGACATTTCAACAGCGGGGCTAACACTTGCCAAATGGATGTCTCTCTAATTTAAATATGAGCAGAGGTGTAAAGTAACTAAGCTCAAGTACTGTACTTAAGTATAATTTCGAGGTACTTGTACTTTACTTGAGTATTTCCATGTTATGTTACTGTGTACTTCTACTCCTCTACAGTTCAGAGGTACATGGTGTACTTGTACTCCACTACATGTATTTAATACCTTTAGTTACTTCTCAGATGTGGATGAATGATGTGAAATCTAATCAAGTGTTAAATCAGACTTTAGTTCCACCTGGAGTAAATCCACCAGCTACCCTGCAGTATACAAAGTCATTCAAACTAGCTGCACCTCTACCAGCTTTGAGAACAATTTCATGATCAATCATTATAAAACATATCATATCTATTATTCTGAAATGAACCAATCTGCACAATGACTACTTTTACTGTCTTTCACTATATTTTGATGAGAATACTTTTCTACTTTCACTTGAGGGACATTTTGAATGCAGGACTTTTACTGTAACAGAGTATTCCTACACTCTGGTACTTCTACTTTTACTCAAGTACAAGATCTGAGTACTTCTACTTTTACTCAAGTACAAGACCTGAGTACTTCTACTTTTACTCAAGTACCAGATCTGAGTACTTCTACTTTTACTCAAGTACAAGATCTGAGTACTTCTACTTTTACTCAAGAACAAGATCTGAGTACTTCTACTTTTACTCAAGAACAAGATCTGAGTACTTCTACTTTTACTCAAGTACCAGATCTGAGTACTTCTACTTTTACTCAAGTACAAGATCTGAGTACTTCTACTTTTACTCAAGTACAAGATCTGAGTACTTCTACTTTTACTCAAGAACAAGATCTGAGTACTTCTACTTTGACTCAAGTACAAGATCTGAGTACTTCTACTTTTACTCAAGAACAAGATCTGAGTACTTCTACTTTTACTCAAGTACAAGATCTGAGTACTTCTACTTTTACTCAAGTACAAGATCTGAGTACTTCTACTTTTACTCAAGAACAAGATCTGAGTACTTCTACTTTGACTCAAGTACAAGATCTGAGTACTTCTACTTTTACTCAAGAACAAGATCTGAGTACTTCTACTTTTACTCAAGAACAAGATCTGAGTACTTCTACTTTTACTCAAGTACAAGATCTGAGTACTTCTACTTTTACTCAAGTACAAGATCTGAGTACTTCTACTTTTACTCAAGTACAAGATCTGAGTACTTATACTTTTACTCAAGTACAAGATCTGAGTACTTATACTTTTACTCAAGCACCAGATCTGAGTACTTCTACTTTTACTCAAGTACAAGATCTGAGTACTTATACTTTTACTCAAGCACCAGATCTGAGTACTTCTACTTTTACTCAAGCACAAGATCTGAGTACTTCTACTTTAACTCAAGTACAAGATCTGAGTACTTCTACTTTTACTCAAGTACAAGATCTGAGTACTTCTACTTTTACTCAAGAACAAGATCTGAGTACTTCTACTTTTACTCAAGAACAAGACCTGAGTACTTCTACTTTCACTCAAGTACAAGATCTGAGTACTTCTACTTTTACTCAAGTACAAGATCTGAGTACTTCTACTTTTACTCAAGCACCAGATCTGAGTACTTCTACTTTTACTCAAGTACAAGATCTGAGTACTTATACTTTTACTCAAGCACCAGATCTGAGTACTTCTCCTTTTACTCAAGCACAAGATCTGAGTACTTCTACTTTTACTCAAGTACAAGATCTGAGTACTTCTACTTTTACTCAAGAACAAGATCTGAGTACTTCTACTTTTACTCAAGTACAAGATCTGAGTACTTCTACTTTTACTCAAGCACCAGATCTGAGTACTTCTACTTTTACTCAAGCACCAGATCTGAGTACTTCTACTTTTACTCAAGCACCAGATCTGAGTACTTCTACTTTGACTCAAGCACCAGATCTGAGTACTTCTACTTTGACTCAAGAACCAGATCTGAGTACTTCTACTTTTACTCAAGAACAAGATCTGAGTACTTCTACTTTTACTCAAGCACCAGATCTGAGTACTTCTCACAGCTCTGAATATCAGTTATTATGTAGCTGTTCTTCTTAACTGGTCTCATCTCACCTAAACAACAGTCAAACTTAATATCAGTTCATTAAAAGCTTAGGAACTGTTTCTTTGGCGGGTAAAAGGTTGATCACGCTGATGACGCTCTGCAAAGTTAAAGTAATTCAGTTTGAACGTACCGACAGGTTACACAGCGGGTTTGTTTGCTGGTCTGCTGCTCTTTGACCCTGCCAGCGTTTCCAGAGGCTCCTTTCAGCTGCTGTCTGGGCCAGATGTTAGACGAGCCGTTAAGAAGAGAAATAAAACACAACGAGGGAAATGAAATCTGAGAAAGCAAAGCAGTCTGTTTACAGCCAGACGTGAGGACGAGAGCACACTGGATCTACATTTGTGATAAAATGAGAAAAAAGGTTGAGGACAAAAAAGGAAAATTATGATAAAATGTTGCAGACAAAAAAAAAGTTGACTGAAAAAAATGGACGAAAAAAAGGTGTCAAAGGAAATGGACCAAAACAGTTGATTCCCAAAGTAAAGGAAATGTATGTAATTTTGGAAACCAAAAGAAGAAAAAATAACGAGAAGTTACGTTGCCTTCTTTTTTTAGGGGGGGGGGGGGGTCATGTCATGTGATCACATTGTTCAAATAACACCATGAAACATTTTAGGTGAGTTTCTCCCAATCGTTTAAGCCGTTGCCCCGTACTCGACGGTTTCCTCTAAAGACGTCCTGCGTTGTCGCTGGACGTTAATCCACGACTCGGAGAAATGAGTTTTTTCTTTTAAATGCACTGATCAATATGTTGTGTCTTATTTCAGACCTGTGAAGAAAGAGCAGTCACCTTCAGGAGTTGATTTCACTCACTCTGTGTCTGCAGATTACAGAACGCCTCATCAGCACATTCAGACATGTCAGAAAACGTGTGATATAGAAGATAGCTGTGTTCATGTCAGGAGCTGGGTTTCATGGTCTCTCAGCGACAGCCTGTAACCTGTGGGGTCAACAGGTACTTTTATATATCCAGATCCTGAGAGGCCGTTCATCCTTTAAATATTAACACTTCACTTTTTAAATATAACACCAGTCTGTTTCTCCACGTAATCATCTTTACTCGTCGAGTTATTACGACTTCTTTCCAGAACATTTTCAAATGTTCTGGAAATCTCTTTGAACACTTGAACCTTTTCTCCTCGTCAGAACATTTGAACTTTTTGTGGGATTATTCATTTCTCCAGAACCGTTTCTCCTCCTCTCTCACAGCTAACCGTAAGTCCTCTCTATATTCCCATTCACACACACTTTATCAGACAATGAGCCTCCAGCGTTAACGTGTCCTCGCCGGTGTTCAGATTTCAGCTAAACTTTACTTTCTGCACTTCTGTTCCTGGAGATACGCCGTGAGTCTCCTCTGCCGAACACTGAGTGGTGTTTGTTCTCACTAAATGTGGAGTGGGCGACTCTGCTGCTGCCTCTTTGTTTAATGGAGATATCAGCGAGTGCTAATGAATTCTGCTAATCCTCCCGACGCTTCGTTAATTCCCCGCTCTTCAGCCGGACATTCTGCCGTTGTGTGTGTTCACCGCCTGCCGCTGATAGTTTTATTGTTTTATTGTTCACACTCCATTAAAAGTCAATAAGGACTAATGGACGTTTGTTCCGACATTCCTCCATCGCCGTGCACGCCCGCCGGCTGTCAATCAAAACGCCCGACGTCATGTGACCTGCAGGAGGACTTTAAAAGAGCGGCACCAAGAGCACCAGGGCCAGAGAACCATCCCAGATCCAGAACTCCCAGCAGCAGCAGCAGAAGAAGAAGCAGAACCCAGACCAGCAGAAAGTACGTATAACATCCTACTTTATATTTTGTTACTGCACATTTGTAATTCAACACGTATATTCTCTACTTATTTTATTTCTATTGAGATGTTTACTTTTACGATTGCTTATTTCTAGTCTTTTATTTTGTATTGTCTTTTTAAGTTACTGCAACGCAAACATTTCCCCGATTGGGATGAATAAAGTACTTCTTATCTTCTCTTAGTACGGGCCTTCCTCCCTCTTCAGCTTCGCTCTGATTGGCTGAGTTCCTCACTTGTGTTTCTCTTCTCCCGGCAGGTATGCAGTGCGTTCGTTTTCCTGCCATCTTGGTCGTCGTGGCGTTGGTTCTGTTCGGCCCGGGTGTTTCCTCACAGGCCGACAGAGACCAGGACCAGGACCAGTATCAGAACCAGGACCTGGACCTGGATCTGGAGTTGCGTCACCATCGTTTGCTTCAACGTGCTCACAGCGCCGGACTCCTGTCACAGGTGAGATCAGATCAGATTCAAGATTCAAGATTCAAGGCTTTTATTGCCAAAGAAAATCTGAGGTCACAGGCAACACAATACAACAGATCAAATAGAATATAGTAGAAATAGTGCAGAATAGTCCCTGAGTCTGCTGGGTTTAGTCCTGATGCTGTACCTTATACCTTCTTGCAAATCATTTTCATATCTCACCATCTAGGACTCTTTAAAGTAGAGACACTACATACTGATATGCACCTGAACATCAGCAGGAGAGGACTCTTTAAAGTAGAGACACTACATACTGATATACACCTGAACATCAGCAGGAGAGGACTCTTTAAAGTAGAGACACTACATACTGATATACACCTGAACATCAGCAGGAGAGGACTCTTTAAAGTAGAGACCCTACATACTGATATACACCTGAACATCAGCAGGAGAGGACTCTTTAAAGTAGAGACACTACATACTGATATACACCTGAACATCAGCAGGAGAGGACTCTTTAAAGTAGAGACACTACATACTGATATACACCTGAACATCAGCAGGAGAGGACTCTTTAAAGTAGAGGCACTACATACTGATATACACCTGAACATCAGCAGGAGAGGACTCTTTAAAGTAGAGACACTACATACTGATATACACCTGAACATCAGCAGGAGAGGACTCTTTAAAGTAGAGACACTACATACTGATATACACCTGAACATCAGCAGGAGAGGACTCTTTAAAGTAGAGACCCTACATGCTGATATACACCTGAACATCAGCAGGAGAGGACTCTTTAAAGTAGAGACCCTACATGCTGATATATGAAGGGTCCTCACCCCAGCTGTGTTTCACACGTTGTTTCTGCGTGGATGAGCTCTGAATGATGAAATGGGAGCTCCTGTGGTGAGACACGCTGCAGGACGTCTGAAACATGTGACTCTGAAAACCGATGCACAAAATGTGGCGTCCTGCAGGGGGAAGCAGGACGGGGGGCTTTCGTAAAGAAACAACAAAGCAAAGTAATTACAGGTTGTGAAACATCATCTCCTGAAAACCCCAGATCATTTTCTCCTCCTCTGTTTTCTCAAATTTGAGTCCACAGTTCCCGTCACACTGAGCCAGTCAGGTGTCTCAATGGTTCAGTCCGTTTTGAGGCTCCACGTTTCACATGATCTTAAAGCAGGTCATGAGGGCCGCATGTGACACGTGCTGCTGATCAATCAGTCTTCATTACAACGTAGGGTTTTAAGCTAAAATAAGTTCATTTGGTTTATTTCCAAAACAGCAGCTGACGATCAAAACCGACACAGTCCATCAAATTGTTGTTATGTTGATTATTAGATGGTACATGGAGAAAAATGTTTTAGCATTCATAAAAAGATGATACAGAAAAGTTGAAATAATGTAGAACACTGGAGATGTTTTGGGCAACGATAGTTCTTGTTTTTATCATTTCTGACGTGGAGCTAATCTGAAGTAAACATTGAATACTGCTTTCTATTCCTCCATCTTGTGACTGAGTAACTCCCTCTCTTGGATATCAGCATGTGAAGGACACTGTTCAGGAACTAGTTGATGCTCTGTATGTGATGACTCCTTCCATTCTGGAGAGGGTCACAGATACATGGATCCTGATGTTGAACCCTCTCTAAACCTGGTTTCAGGACTGGAGTAAACGTGCGGTTGAGGACCTGCTGGCTCAGATGTCTCTTCCTCCCAACACCGCCCAGCGCAACGCAGAGGTCGTTTCCATGGCAACGGGAGGGAAGACTAACCTGGAGCGGTCCATCGACCCCCCCAACAGCCTGCCCCCCCGCGAACGCAAAGCCGGGTGCAAGAACTTCTACTGGAAGGGCTTCACTTCCTGTTAAAGCCCCGCCCAGGTATCTTACTGTCAGTTTAAGCCCCGCCCACCTACAAGACTGCCTATTTAAGCCCCGCCCAGTTACCAGGCTGTCTGTTTAAGCACCGCCCAGTTACCTGATTACGTGTTTAAGCCCCACCCACCTACCTGACTGCCTATTTAAGCCCCGCCCAGTTACCTCAGTGTTAGTTTAAGCCCCGCCCAGTTACCTGATTACGTGTTTAAGCCCCGCCCACCTACCTGACTGGCTATTTAAGCCCCGCCCAGTTACCAGACTGTCTGTTTAAGCCACGCCCAGGTACCTTGTATTTTGTGTCTCACCTGTCCTCATTGTTTTTTGTTCCCAGCTGACCAACCGGCCGATCACCTGACCTTCCCCTCTGCAACTGGATGGACCAATCAATCAGCAGCTGACCTGCTGCACCCCACCTGAATAATTTATGTAATTATCAATAAAAAGAGAAATCAGTCAACTTTGTGGCTCCGCCTCTCATCTGTCCAGAGTTTGATGTGAAATATTAGAAAACGTACCGGTATATTTGTCCTTGAGCATCTCTTCATCATCCATTATCTCAAACACTTTGAACACCTGTGATGACGGTGGTATTAAAGACTCTGTTCTTGGTAGCTTGGTGGTTTGCATGTCTGTGATGTTTCTATTGGTTATTAATTGATTGTCTCTTCTTACTTGTTTTAGCGGTTTGAGGTCTCTCTATCCGTTTTGCTTTTGTTGTTTCTGGTCATTTTGTGGATTTCTTGGTTACTCATAGATGTGTTGTGTCTTTTTTTGGATGTTGTAGTTATTTGCCGTCTCTTTTTATTAGTTGTAGTCGGTCTATTGGGTGTTTTGATTGTTTTTCACATCTTATTTTGTTCGTTTTTGGTTGTTTTTCTGTTAAAATGAAATGAAACACCCGAAACATCTGGTGCTGAGAGGACGTGACATGCGCGGTGCACGTGTGCTGCCGGGAGAGACGGGAGAGAAGGGAGTGAACCAGCAGCGAGGCTAATTAACCTTTAATGGAGATCACAGAGAGAGAGCAAATATTGACTCAACACATTAAACACTGCTGAGAGAGAGAGAGTGTGTGTGTGTGTGTGTGTGTGTGTGTGTGTGTGTGTGTGTGTGTGTGTGTGTGTGTGTGTGTGTGTGTGTGTGTGTGTGTGTGTGTGTGTGTGTGTGTGTGTGTGTGTGTGTGTGTGTGTGTGTGTGTGTGTGTGTGTGTGTGTGTGTGTGTGTGTGTGTGTGTGTGTGTGTGTGTGTGTGTGTGTGTGTTAGCCCACACTAAAGATGAGATATTAACTCTGCACACGATCCACTAACTTCCCCCTAATTCCCCGGCTCCGGTGGTAATGGCCTGCATGACAGAGAGACATCCCACGATCACATGCTTTCAGTCTAAATAAAGGATTAAGGAGAACTCAATGAAACACTGTCATGCAAACACACACACACACACACACACACACACACACACACACACACACACACACACACACACACACACACACACACACACACACACACACACACACACACACACACACACACACACACACACACACACACACACACACACACACACACACACACACACACACACACACACACACACACACGCCTCCAAAGCAATCACAAATAAAGAAGTGTTCAACACCAATGCTGCAGTGAATCTATACCGTATTGATGTCATGTGGAAAAGTGAGATTGTGTTCATTTGGTGGCTCTCGGGTTACCGACTCCATCTCTTGAGTTTACGCACGATGTCCTCATAAACCATCTTTTAAAGTGAACGTCTGACATGAAGACATGAGAGAAGTGTCCTGCTCTCTCACAGCGGCTCCTCAACCTGTGAAACCTCAAATCGACCTTTCTGGATAAAGAGATCCCGTACGGTTTCTCTCCTGAAGTTATAACTTCATTTAAAAGCTTTGAAACAAAGTTTGTTTTGAAGCTTGGGACGCAAAAAAAAGTCACTTATGTTTCTGTGTCTTCACCGTGTGGAGATCAGTGTCTCTCGATGTGTCTTCACCGTG
>NC_136902.1:94872273-94874773 GCF_949606895.1 Notothenia rossii | reverse complement strand
TCTTCGTTCTCGTAACTCTTCGTTCTCGTAACTCTTCGTTCTCGTAACTCTTCGTTCTCGTAACCCTTCGTTCTCGTAACCCTTCGTTCTCGTAACTCTTCGTTCTCGTAACCCTTCGTTCTCGTAACCCTTCGTTCTCGTAACTCTTCGTTCTCGTAACTCTTCGTTCTCGTAACCCTTCGTTCTCGTAACTCTTCGTTCTCGTAACCCTTCGTTCTCGTAACCCTTCGTTCTCGTAACTCTTCGTTCTCGTAACTCTTCGTTCTCGTAACTCTTCGTTCTCGTAACCCTTCGTTCTCGTAACCCTTCGTTCTCGTAACCCTTCGTTCTCGTAACTCTTCGTTCTCGTAACTCTTCGTTCTCGTAACCCTTCGTTCTCGTAACTCTTCGTCGTAACTCTTCGTTCTCGTAACCCTTCGTTCTCGTAACTCTTCGTTCTCGTAACCCTTTGTTCTCGTAACTCTTCGTTCTCGTAACCCTTCGTTCTCGTAACTCTTCGTTCTCGTAACCCTTCGTTCTCGTAACTCTTCGTTCTCGTAACCCTTCGTTCTCGTAACTCTTCGTTCTCGTAACTCTTCGTTCTCATAACTCTTCGTCAGTAAATCTCACAAAATGTCAAGAGAGGAAATGTTTCTACGCACATTTAACGTTTAGTTTGTGTTTCTTTTTGGCATCGTCAGCGTTTCCTCTCCAGTCCTTTCTCTTCGTGGTCGTTACGTCTTCTTTTCTTTTAAGGTGTTTTTATCTCTTGCCGTTTATCTTTCATCTCTTTTATGTTTTCGCTTCACTTTGTGACGAATTTTGGTTTTGCTTCTGTTTCTGTTGATTATTGTCTCGTCTACATTACAAGATATATTACATGGCTATCCCCACAGGAGCACTTTGGGGTGAAGTGTCTCAGGGACACAACGACATGCTGACTGCAGTGGGGTTTGAACCTGTGACCCCTCCGAACACCAACCCACTGCGCCACACGCCTCCTTCTCTTGATGTTTGTTTCTTCATCACTTTTTAGTTTGTTAGCTCCTCTGTTGAATCATTTTTTGTAATTTCGTCTCTTTTCTTTTCAATCGATTGAATCTCCTTTTGGTGTTTTTCGTTCTTTCATGTCAGTTTTTCACCTTTATTGGTTGTTCAGTGTCTCTTTTTGACGGTTTAGCTCCTGCTTTCGGTCCCTTTGTGTCTGTTTTCTGAACGTCTTCTTTTGCTGTTAGGCCCCGAGCCTGTTTTCAGGTCTCAGGCTCAAAAATGACATTCCCAGAACAAATGACCATATCTTCCCTTCTAAAAGGGTTACGTTAATAATCTTTTTTCTCAAAGTAATGATAAACCTGTGAGTTGGATGTAGAAGAGTCAGAATAGATATAGATCTTTTTTATTTTAAAGAAAATTCAGATTGAACATAGTAAATAGCCAATAGAATCAAAGGGAAATCGTCCCGCACACACTCATGTTAATAAAAAAAAGGTTGCGTCTTTGCGCATGCTAGCTTTCAGCAGAGGGGAGAAATATCCCTGCTCTGATATCTGGAAACGGAAAAGCTGTTTTATTGCTTCAGATCAGTTAAATGAGTTTTTTTCCGTTATATGGATATACAACATTCACAGTTTATTAAATATTAAGGTTCCTTAGACGTTGTTTCCTGCAAATGACGCAATTTCAGCCCCGGAACCGGGTCTGTGGGGCTTAAGAGTAGGGGTGCAACGACTAATCGACTTAATCGATTAAAATCGATTACCAAATGAGTTGCCAACTAATTCAGTCGTTGATTCGTTGGTGATGTCATCACGTGTGTTTTACGCTCCGTTAAGCTCCAACGTTATCGGTCTTTGTATCGGTACTGGAGACATTTAAAAAATATGTCATATGTATTATTGCTACATAAACATTATATCGCAGTCTTAGTGTCGCCAACTCGTTTCTAATATGCAAAAAGACAACAAAAATCGAGACGAGATCTCTCTCCCCCGTCTGTGTGCGAGGGGAGGGGCAGTATACACACACACACACGGCTGCTACATGCTAGGGATGTGTCGGTCGCGAACGAACCGGCTCAAAGAGCTCTTTTAAGTGAACGACGGGAGCCGGCTCGCGCCCGAGAACGAGCCGTTTTATTTTTTTATTTGTGTTAAGTAATACAAGACAGAATGATATGATGATCTCCGCGCTACAGCTGCTCCGTGCATGCATGCAGCAGTGACTGAGCATTGCAATATATTTATTTTCACTGTGTTATTTATTTGTGATTATCCTTAGGCTCAGCAAAGATTTGATGTCAGCTGTTGCTCTCTTTTTTTCTATAGCTAATACTGAAATAGAGCCATGCTGTTTTGTCAGGTCTTTCTCTTTAAATATAATTTTAAAATGTCGATACAGTAGCCCCTTTTTTTAAATGTCTATGCTTAAAGGTGGGGTAGGTAAGTTTGAGAAACCGGCTCGAGATACACTTGTTGTTATATTCCATGGAAAGCTCTTAACATCCCGATAGCAATAAATATCT
>NC_136902.1:94857273-94867273 GCF_949606895.1 Notothenia rossii | reverse complement strand
CTGTAGGGAGTTGGTCAAAGTGAGCAAAATGGACCAAAAGAAGCATCAAAATCACCCAAAATACATTAAAAATGTCCACTTCGAAAAACTGCTATGAAATTATAACAGACTTTTTGGGGTTAAATCTTTTAATCGACTTCAGTCCTGATAAAAAATACAGAATATTCAACTATTTTAAATCTTTAACTGCCGGTTTCAAAACATGATTTTTTTAAGAAAGTGCAGTTATTCCCCATTTAATAAATGTTTACTTGTTTGTCACAGTCTTTAAAGATTATCAACAACATTGATTTTGGTGCATTATTAGCAGCGAAGGACGAGGAAGGTATTTGTGAGTCCGTGGAAATGATTCCTCAGATTGAATCAGATACTTTTATTATTACATCTGGTTATCTTTCAGCTTCTGTGTGAACATCAGCAGCTGGGAGTCAGCGGAGAAGGTGCTACGCTCAAACACTGAAGAGAGGAGGAGGAATTCATTAAAGGAGACACAATTAGGAGCTGTGCTGACATCTGTGAGCAAAGATAGAAGGACTGTGTGTGTGTGTGTGTGTGTGTGTGTGTGTGTGTGTGTGTGTGTGTGTGTGTGTGTGTGTGTGTGTGTGTGTGTGTGTGTGTGTGTGTGCGTGCGTGCGTGCGTGCGTGCGTGCGTGCGTGCGTGCGTGTGTGCGCGTGCGTGTGTGCGTGCGTGCGTGTGTGTGTCAGCAGGTGAGTCCTTTTGACAGCCCTGCAGGCGGCATGACGACAGGCTCCGCCCCCTCAGCATGACGGAAAAACACGACAACAAAAAAGAAAATTGGAAATATTTTTCTAAAGACAATGTGTCGCGTTTATCGACAGATTGACGTCAATAATACCTCACCGTTTTATTTATTTTTGTTATGTGTTGTTTCAGAACTGTTTGTTGTGTGTGTTGTTTCTGAACTGTTTGTTGTGTGTGTTGTTTCTGAACTGTTTGTTGTGTGTGTTGTTTCTGAACAGTTTGTTGTGTGTGTTGTTTCTGAACAGTTTGTTGTGTGTGTTGTTTCTGAACTGTTTGTTGTGTGTGTTGTTTCTGAACTGTTTGTTGTGTGTGTTGTTTCTGAACTGTTTGTTGTGTGTGTTGTTTCTGAACTGTTTGTTGTGTGTGTTGTTTCTGAACTGTTTGTTGTGTGTGTTGTTTCTGAACAGTTTGTTGTGTGTGTTGTTTCTGAACTGTTTGTTGTGTGTGTTGTTTCTGAACTGTTTGTTGTGTGTGTTGTTTCGGAACTGTTTGTTGTATGTTGTTTCTGAACAGTTTGTTGTGTGTGTTGTTTCTGAACTGTTTGTTGTGTGTGTTGTTTCTGAACTGTTTGTTGTGTGTGTTGTTTCTGAACTGTTTGTTGTGTGTGTTGTTTCTGAACTGTTTGTTGTGTGTGTTGTTTCTGAACTGTTTGTTGTGTGTGTTGTTTCGGAACTGTTTGTTGTGTGTGTTGTTTCGGAACTGTTTGTTGTATGTTGTTTCTGAACAGTTTGTTGTGTGTGTTGTTTCTGAACTGTTTGTTGTGTGTGTTGTTTCTGAACTGTTTGTTGTGTGTGTTGTTTCGGAACTGTTTGTTGTATGTTGTTTCTGAACAGTTTGTTGTGTGTGTTGTTTCGGAACTGTTTGTTGTGTGTGTTGTTTCTGAACTGTTTGTTGTGTGTGTTGTTTCTGAACTGTTTGTTGTGTGTGTTGTTTCGGAACTGTTTGTTGTGTGTTGTTTCTGAACTGTTTGTTGTGTGTGTTGTTTCTGAACTGTTTGTTGTGTGTGTTGTTTCTGAACTGTTTGTTGTGTGTGTTGTTTCGGAACTGTTTGTTGTATGTTGTTTCTGAACAGTTTGTTGTGTGTGTTGTTTCTGAACTGTTTGTTGTGTGTGTTGTTTCTGAAATGTTTGTTGTGTGTGTTGTTTCTGAACTGTTTGTTGTCTGTGTTGTTTCTGAACTGTTTGTTGTGTGTGTTGTTTCTGAACTGTTTGTTGTGTGTGTTGTTTCTGAACTGTTTGTTGTGTGTGTTGTTTCTGAACTGTTTGTTGTGTGTGTTGTTTCTGAACTGTTTGTTGTGTGTGTTGTTTTAAAGACACAATTGTATGGATATATTCTGAAAGAGTCACCAAACCGCTATGAGACACAAAGAGACAGAAGACATCCATTAGAAGACAAAAAAAGATAGAGACACCTCATAGGGACAGTCCTCATAGAGACAGACCTCATAGAGACAGACCTCATAGAGACACCTCATAGAAACAGACCTCATAGAGACACCTCATAGAGACAGAACTCATTGAATCAGACGTCATACAGACAGACCTCATAGAAACAGACCTCATAGAGACAGACCTCATAGAGACAGACCTCATAGAGACAGAACTCATTGAATCAGACGTCATACAGACAGACCTCATAGAAACAGACCTCATAGAGACAGACCTCATAGAGGCAGACCTCATAGAAACAGACCTCATAGAAACAGACCTCATAGAGACAGACCTCATAGAAACAGACCTCATAGAATCAGACGTCATAGAGACAGTCCCCATAGAAACAGACCTCATAGAGACAGACCTCATAGAAACAGATATCATAGAGACAGACGTCATAGAAACAGACCTCATAGAGACAGAGCTCATAGAGACAGACCTCATAGAAACAGACCTCATAGGAACACCTCATAGAAACAGACCTCATAGAAACAGACCTCATAGAATCAGACCTCATAGAGACAGACCTCATAGAAACAGATCTCATAGAAACACCTCATAGAAACAGACCTCATAGAGACAGACCTCATAGAAACAGACCTCATAGAGACAGACCTCATAGAGACAGACCTCATAGAAACAGACCTCATAGAGACAGACCTCATAGAAACAGACCTCATAGAGACAGACCTCATAGAAACAGACCTCATAGAGACAGACCTCATAGAGACAGACCTCATAGAAACAGACCTCATAGAGACAGACCTCATAGAGACAGACCTCATAGAGACAGACCTCAGAGAAACAGACCTCATAGAAACACCTCATAGAAACAGACCTCATAGAGACAGACCTCGTCAAGACAGACCTCATCAAGACAGACCTCATAGAATCAGACCTCATAGAGACAGACCTCATAGAAACAGACCTCATAGAGACAGACCTCATAGAAACAGACCTCATACAAACAGACCTCATAGAGACAGACCTCATAGAGCCAGACCTCATAGAGACAGACCTCATAGAGACAGACCTCATAGAAACAGACCTCATAGAGACAGACCTCATAGAAACAGACCTCATAGAGACAGACCTCATAGAGACAGACCTCATAGAAACAGACCTCATAGAGACAGACCTCATAGAGACAGCAAATGTCCATGAAGAGACAAAAAAGGGGTCAAAAAGACAAAAAAACACAAAAAAGACACATACAAAAATGCAGAGATAAAAAATGTCACGAAAATCTACGTCAGAGATTTTTTTCAAAGCGCGATTGTTAGTTTATTTCAAGATCAAGATTTTACGGAAGAGGATACGGGCCACAGTCTGAATTCTGGGGGGGAAATCAGACATTTTGGAGTTTTTCAGTCTTTTTCTCTGAATCAGACTTTTCCCCTCCCAAAAAAATCTCTTTTAATCTCAGAATAAAAATAAATAAATCACAAAATTCAGAATTCAGAGATTGAAGTCAAAAATAAAAACTAACAAAAATCTCAGAATTCTGAACAACAAAAAATGTGTTCCATTTTTCCCCCGAAAATCTAAGAAAAAGTCAAAATTATGAGAAAAAAAAAGGAAATTGTGACTTTTTTCTTTTTGTAATTACATTTCGTATTGAAAGTTCCATTCAGAACAAAGAAATATTGGCGGTACACGGCATAACAAATCCCTCTCCCCATGGCATGGGAAAAGTAAAACACTAATAATAGCTAAATAAAAAATGAGGTATATCAGCAATGGAAAGAAAAAGTGTGCAATTCAAACATTCAAATGAAAAAGAGTCTCTGTCGGCCTCCCAGGGATTATCCTCAGCATTTTAGAATCGGGACTTTAATCTCAAAACTAAAGGTCAAAGCTCACATGTGACCCTTGACCTCAGGACGTTTTAAAGTGAGTGATCAGATAGCGTGGACAAATGATATCGTAGCATTTCCCTCCGAGTAATGCTAGAAGACTTGATGATATGACTTGAAAGGAAATCTCCAATATCAACGTGAGAGCGTCTTCCTGTCAGTTAGGATGTACGTTGAATCGATGGAGGCGCTCAGGTCAGAAGAATCTCATTGCCATTTCCACTCTGAAGATTATGAGCATTTCATGATAACCCCTTTGAGTCTTTGAGTCTTTGAGGAGGAGGAGAAGCAGGAAGAGAAAACGGATCATTTCACTAAAGCGGGAGGAAACATCATCACCATTACTCACCCGCCTCACCTCCTCCCCTCCTCCCTCCTCATCTCCTCCCTCCTCACCCCCATCAGTGACGTCAGCCGGCTGTATAAGAGCCGCTCTGACGGGACGCAGCAGAACACCTCCGACACACACAGGCAGACACACACCCCGTCAGACAGTCAGACACACAGACAGACAGACAGGCGATGATGAAGATGATGAAGATGGCCTCCTCCTCACACCTCCTGCTGCTCCTCTCTCTCTCCGCCTCGCTCTGCTGCTGCTCGGCCGCCCAGAGAGACTCCAAACTGCTGCTGCTGCACCGGAGCCCGCTCAAACAGGTACACACACACACACACACACACACACACACACACACACACACACACACACACACAAGTTTATTATCTGAGACGGAGAGCAAAAGAAAGAAAACAGAAGTAGACGTTAAAAAAGACACTAAACAACTGAAAAAATGGTCAGAAGTAAGAAAAATAACAAAAAAACAAGAGATTCAAACGATCGATAAGGGTTGGATTAAAGAATGCTAAAAAAGAGACGGAAACTATAACGACAGACGCAGAAGGAAACACAAAACGAGACATGGAGAAATAGGTGATGAAACATTGACTTACTCACACACACTCACACACACACACACACACACACACACACACACACACACACACACACACACACACACACACACACACACACACACACACACACACACACACACACACACACACACACACACACACACACACACACACACACACACACACACACACACACACACACACACACACACACACACACACACACACACACACACACACACACACACAGCAGGTTGAACTGTAATCAGTGACCTCGTCATCAAAATATAAAAACATGTCATTTCTCCGTTTCTGAAGTTGGCGTGAGGACAGCAGAAACCGAGACGCTGTGACCTTGACTCAGACGTACAGAGAACATGTCGTTTAGGAAATGAATGAAAAGCAAACAGTATTTTTGTTTCATAAATCAGGCGTCCACTTTACATATATCGACCCTCATTTCAAAATGTGCAGTAATCCTGCAGTAATCTGATTACACCTCGTTTTAAATACCTGCCGTTAAAACCCTAATCACTCCATAGGAACGAGGACTCCCAGCTCCGTGGCTCCTCCTCTAACTTCTCTCTGTACATGTACGCCTGGTCCTAATCTAACGTGCCATCCTTGCACACCAATGTAAATACTATTCAAGGTTCAAGTCTCTGTCGCCGTGAGCTCAGCAGCTTCAGAGCAGATCTGGAGATGAGAAACTGAAGTGTCCTCCAGCTGAGCAACATGACGCTCATGAAACAGATTCATCTAAGAAAAAGATCCAAAGTCATTTTTCATACATTCAGACTCTTCTCTGAAAATCAAAACATTCAGACTTTTTCTCAACATTTTGAAAATCTTAAAATTCTGACTTTGTTCTGAAATAAATATAAAATTCGGAATTTTTTGAGAAAATCCCCAAAATCTGACTTTTTTCAGAAAAACTCAGTCAGATTTTTTCTCAAAATTCAGAAAATCAAAAAATGCAGACTTTTCTCTGTAAATTCAAGTTTCAAGTCTCTCTCACCGTGTAGCAGCTTCAGGGGAGATCTGGAGATGAGAAACTGAAGTGTCCTCCAGCTGAGCAACATGAATATAAACTGAGCTCATAAAACAGATCGAATGTGAAAGAAAACACAAATAGAAGAGAAGAGTCCGTGTGCACGTAGACGGAATATGATCGATAGATGAATAACGTACAGGTGGATGTTCTTCACAGAGTGCAGGTGTCTTATCGAGGGAGGACACGGTCTCTGAGTCCAAGGGGGTTTTGTCCTCAAACTGATTTTCCCTCACGGTCAACTTTCATAGATGCTGCTAATTCATAAATGACATCTTAATAATCTCGTTAATAAATAAATAAGGAATGATGAATATCTTTCTCAACGTGTTTGACTCCCCGTTGTTTCTATCTTTAGTTTAGTTGCTTCCCTTACTTCATTATATTATAAGTTATATATTTTTTATATTTCAGGAGGTCCTTCACGGTGATTTTCACACCTAAAAATGTGTATTTTTATTTATGGGTTCCAACTTTTATTTGAATGAGATCAATTTGATTATTACACAAGTCTCGGAGAAAACAGATATTAAAATCTGTCCCTCAGTCAAACGGTATTTATATAACAATATATATATATACAGATCATCAGTGCATCTAAAATACATATATATATATAGAGAGAGATGCATATGAACTACACGTCTATATATATATATAGATACATATGAACTACACGTCTCAGGCTTTATGAGATGATTACATCCGTGCATCTAAATTACATACTTTTATTTTGAACTGTTCGCATGGAGACTGTAGAAGTTTATTTTTTATCTTAATGAATATTTTTATCAAATCCTTTCTCTGTTGATTTTTGTATTATTGTTATTTGTATTTATTATCTCAGGAGCTGTCCCTGGTTTTTATCTTTTATCTCTAATATATATTTATATCCCATGTCTTTATCTTTTTAATATATACATTGATTTTGTATTGTTTATTAAATCCACGTTGTCCCTGGTTTTCCTCTGAAACCCCAGGAGCTGTCCCGCGCGTCGCTGGCCGAGCTGCTGCTGTCCGACCTGCTGCAGGAGAACGAGGCTCTGGAGGAGGACGGGTTCCCTGCTGCTGGAGAACCGGAGAACATCCGTTTGGATCTGGAACGCGCCGCCGCCGCCGGGCCGCTGCTGACCCCCCGGGAGAGGAAGGCCGGCTGCAAGAACTTCTTCTGGAAGACCTTCACTTCCTGTTAACCCCCCCTTCACTTCCTGTTAACCCCCACCATCACTTCCTGTTAACCCCCCCTTCACTTCCTATTAACCCCCCCTTCACTTTCGGTCAACCCCCCCTTCACTTCCTGTTAACTGCAGTGTACTACTAATCCTATAACTGCTGTTGGGGACATCTTGTCCTCGGCCCACCCTCTGACCCGGTTGATCAGTGTGCCCTCACTGAGCACAGCACCTTGGGCTGCTCTCAGTGTCTCCTTATTCCTTTCTGTTAGAAGTGTTCTAGTGCTTCATCTTGCTTTATCTTGTTGTGCAGCATGTTGATTCTTCCCTCAGAACTACCTAAGTCCACGGGTCTGGGGTAGAGATCTTCAGAACTGGTTTGGCAACCGACATGTCTCCAAATAAACCATCAGTGTTTCCATCAAACACCCCCCCCACACTGTACAGTCCGGATGTGTAGATTTTCTGAACGGAAACTCAACAACCTATTTTTAACTGTGGCTTTAATAAAATCACTTTCAGACAAAAACGCTGTTTCATTTCCAGGGGGGGGGGGGGTACAGCTGGAGTAAAAGTACTCAGATCTTGTACTTGAGTAAAAGTAGAAGTACTCAGATCTTGTTCTTGAGTCAAAGTAGAAGTACTCAGATCTTGTTCTTGAGTCAAAGTAGAAGTACTCAGATCTTGTACTTGAGTGAAAGTAGAAGTACTCAGATCTTGTTCTTGAGTCAAAGTAGAAGTACTCAGATCTTGTTCTTGATTACAAGTAGAAGTACTCAGATCTTGTACTTGAGTAAAAGTAGAAGTACTCAGATCTTGTTCTTGATTACAAGTAGAAGTACTCAGATCTTGTACTTGAGTAAAAGTAGAAGTACTCAGATCTTGTACTTAGTAAAAGTAGAAGTACTCAGATCTTGTTCTTGAGTAAAAGTAGAAGTACTCAGATCTTGTTCTTGAGTCAAAGTAGAAGTACTCAGATCTTGTTCTTGATTACAAGTAGAAGTACTCAGATCTTGTACTTGAGTAAAAGTAGAAGTACTCAGATCTTGTACTTAGTAAAAGTAGAAGTACTCAGATCTTGTACTTGAGTAAAAGTAGAAGTACTCAGATCTTGTTCTTGAGTAAAAGTAGAAGTACTCAGATCTTGTACTTAGTAAAAGTAGAAGTACTCAGATCTTGTTCTTGAGTAAAAGTAGAAGTACTCAGATCTTGTACTTGAGTAAAAGTAGAAGTACTCAGATCTTGTACTTGAGTAAAAGTAGAAGTACTCAGATCTTGTTCTTGAGTAAAAGTAGAAGTACTCAGATCTTGTACTTAGTAAAAGTAGAAGTACTCAGATCTTGTACTTAGTAAAAGTAGAAGTACTCAGATCTTGTACTTGAGTAAAAGTAGAAGTACTCAGATCTTGTTCTTGAGTAAAAGTAGAAGTACTCAGATCTTGTACTTGAGTAAAAGTAGAAGTACTCAGATCTTGTACTTGAGTAAAAGTAGAAGTCCCAGAGTGTAGGAATACTCTGTTACAGTAAAAGTCCTGTATTCAAAATGTTCCTCAAGTAAAAGTAGAAAAGTATTCTCATCTAAATATAGTTAAAGACAGTAAAAGTAGTCGTTGTGCAGATTGGTCCATTTCAGAATAATAGATATGATATGTTTTATAATGATTGATCATGAAAGTGTTCTCAAAGCTGGTAAAGGAGCAGCTAGTCTGAATGACTTTGTATACTGCAGGGTAGCTGGTGGATTTACTCCAGGTGGAACTAAAGTCTGATTCAACACTTGATTAGATTTACCATCATTCATCCACATCTGAGAAGTAACTAAAGATATTAAATACATGTAGTGAGTAGAAGTACACCATGTACCTCTGAACTGTAGAGGAGTAGAAGTAGACCATGTACCTCTGAACTGTAGAGGAGTAGAAGTACACCATGTACCTCTGAACTGTAGAGGAGTAGAAGTACACCATGTACCTCTGAACTGTAGAGGAGTAGAAGTACACCATGTACCTCTGAACTGTAGAGGAGTAGAAGTACACCATGTACCTCTGAACTGTAGAGGAGTAGAAGTACACCATGTACCTCTGAACTGTAGAGGAGTAGAAGTACACAGTAGCAGAACATGAAAATACTCAAGTAAAGTACAAGTACCTCTAAATTGTACTTAAGTAAAGTATGTACATTACACACATAGTTTTTGATATACACATATCGTCTGTTTCCAGCTCATGAGTCCTTTTGTGTTAAGTACCACAAAGTATTATGTTACACACACACACACACACACACACACACACACACACACACACACACACACACACACACACACACACACACACACACACACACACACACACACACACACACACACACACACACACACACACACACACACACACACACACACACACACACACACACACACACACACACACACACACACACACACACACACGCACCTGCTTTTGACCCATCATAGTGGGAGCAGTGTTAGAATCAGGGGTGTAGTGCTCTAAGTATCAGAGAGCACGCATGCTGTGGCAGGACCACCAAAACAGAAGCATATGGACATAGGTCACTATATGAAAAGTGTGCAAATAACTACAGAAGGCTTACAGAGAATATTGTTCAAAATAATTTTGAAAAAAACAAAGTGTGCAAATGTATTTAGTCCTTTTAAGTTGAAAGCATCAATCTGGTGCACTTTGAGAGCAACATGAGAGATCTATGGATACACCTCTCAACACCCAGATGAAACACAACTGGATGTTCTTTTTCTTTATGGGTATTTTAAAAATCACTCTCCTTTCAAAC
>NC_136902.1:94852273-94854773 GCF_949606895.1 Notothenia rossii | reverse complement strand
GACACATGGTGATGTAGAGAAGACATCACTTAGTGAGTCTCCTGACACACCGGACACACACCAGGGACACACCGGGGACACACCGGGGACACATGGTGATGTAGAGAAGACATCACTTAGTGAGTCTCCTGACACACCGGACACACACCAGGGACACACCGGGGACACACCGGGGACACACCGGGGACACATGGTGATGTAGAGAAGACATCACTTAGTGAGTCTCCTGACACACCGGACACACACCAGGGACACACCGGGGACACACCGGGGACACATGGTGATGTAGAGAAGACATCACTTAGTGAGTCTCCTGACACACCGGGGACACACCAGGGACACACCGGGGACACATGGTGATGTAGAGAAGACATCACTTAGTGAGTCTCCTGACACACAGGGGACACATGGTGATGTAGAGAAGACATCACTTAGTGAGTCTCCTGACACACCGGGGACACATGGTGATGTAGAGAAGACATCACTTAGAGAGTCTCCTGACACACCGGGGACACACCGGGGTCACACCGGGGACACACCTGGGACACATGGTGATGTAGAGAAGACATCACTTAGTGAGTCTCCTGACACACAGGGGACACATGGTGATGTAGAGAAGACATCACTTAGAGAGTCTCCTGACACACCGGGGACACACCGGGGACACATGGTGATGTAGAGAAGACATCACTTAGAGAGTCTCCTGACACACCGGGGACACATGGTGATGTAGAGAAGACATCACTTAGAGAGTCTCCTGACACACCGGGGACACATGGTGATGTAGAGAAGACATCACTTAGAGAGTCTCCTGACACATGGGGACACACCTGGGACACATGGTGATGTAGAGAAGACATCACTTAGTGAGTCTCCTGACACATGGGGACACACCTGGGACACATGGTGATGTAGAGAAGACATCACTTAGAGAGTCTCCTGATACATGGGGACACACCTGGGACACATGGTGATGTAGAGAAGACATCACTTAGAGAGTCTCCTGACACATGGGGACACACCGGGGACACATGGTGATGTAGAGAAGACATCACTTAGAGAGTCTCCTGACACATGGGGACACACCGGGGACACATGGTGATGTAGAGAAGACATCACTTAGAGAGTCTCCTGATACATGGGGACACACCTGGGACACATGGTGATGTAGAGAAGACATCACTTAGAGAGTCTCCTGACACATGGGGACACACCGGGGACACATGGTGATGTAGAGAAGACATCACTTAGAGAGTCTCCTGACACATGGGGACACACCGGGGACACATGGTGATGTAGAGAAGACATCAAAAAGTAACTTTTGCATAATAGGTCCCATTAAAGTGAACTTTTTTCTTTGTCAAATATTTTTTTTTTTCAACTTTAGTTTTTTAGACTCATTGTGCTTTAGCCAAATTATTTTTTTAGTCAAATGTATTTTTTGGGTCACCAACACATTTTTTTCCCCATCCATCCATCCATCCATCTTCTCCCGCTTATCCGTGGTCGGGTCGCGGAGGTAGCAGTTCCAGCAGAGAGCCCCAAACTTTCTTTTCCCCTCATCAACCAGCTCTGACTGGGGGGTCCCAAGGTGCTCCCAGGCCAGAGAAGAGATATAATCCCTCCACCTGGTTCTAGGTCTACCCCTTGGTCTCTTCCCAGCTGGACGTGCCTGGAACACCTCCCTAGGGAGGCGCCCAGGTGGCATCCTAACTAGGTGCCCGAACCACCTCAACTGTCTCCTTTCGACGCGAAGGAGGAGCGGTTCAACTCCAAGTCCCTCCCGGATGACCGAACTTCTCTCCTTATCCCTAAGGGAGACGCCAGCCACCCTGCGGAGAAAACCCATCTCGGCCGCTTGTATCCGCGATCTCGTTCTTTGGGTCATGACCCATCCTTCATGACCATAGGTGAGGGTAGGTACGAAAATGGCCAGGTAGACAGAGAGCTTTGCCTTCTGGCTCAGCTCTCTTTTCGTCACACGGTGCGGTAAAGAGACTGCAGTACCGCTCCCGATGCTCCGACTCTCCGACCCATCTCACGCTCCATTGTTCCCTCACTCGAGAACAAGACCCCGAGATACTTGAACTCCTTCACTTGGGGTCATTTTTTTTTTGTCTGGGACAATTTATTCCCCTGGTTATTGGTAAAATAGCTGCAGTAACATCAGAAGGAGTCACGTGGTCACATATGCATTTTAGGTCCAACAACAGAGACATATGAAAATGGTGAAGTTGCTGAAGAGGTTTCTTCATTTGGAACATTCGTGTTTTTATATCTGCATCCTTTCTGAAGCTGTTTCTCCTGATGCAAGAGATTTGGAGCTGTCGGCCTCCGAAGGCCAATATATCATTTTAATTTACTCTGTGTGAGAAAAGATCGGAATATCTAAACATAGAAGATGGAATCTTTTTAGAACAAAAGCCGGGATATCACAAGGAAAAGGTTTTGATGTGTTGAGAGGAAGTCTCTTTGTAAAGTGGACTCACGGACTTTTCCC
>NC_136902.1:94832273-94849773 GCF_949606895.1 Notothenia rossii | reverse complement strand
TCTTACCCCCTCACCTTCTATTCCCAGTGTCCCCATCAGGCTCCACTCCCTTCCTGCCTCTCTTACCCCCTCACCTTCTGTCCCCAGTGTCCCCATCAGGCTCCACTCCCTTCCTGCCTCTCTTACCCCCTCACCTTCTGTTCCCAGTGTCTCCATCAGGCTCCACTCCCTTCCTGCCTCTCTTACCCCCTCACCTTCTGTTCCCAGTGTCCCCATCAGGCTCCACTCCCTTCCTGCCTCTCTTACCCCCTCACCTTCTGTTCCCAGTGTCCCCATCAGGCTCCACTCCCTTCCTGCCTCTCTTACCCCCTCACCTTCTATTCCCAGTGTCCCCATCAGGCTCCACTCCCTTCCTGCCTCTCTTACCCCCTCACCTTCTGTTCCCAGTGTCCCCATCAGGCTCCACTCCCTTCCTGCCTCTCTTACCCCCTCACCTTCTATTCCCAGTGTCCCCATCAGGCTCCACTCCCTTCCTGCCTCTCTGACCCCCTCACCTTCTGTCCCCAGTGTCCCCATCAGGCTCCACTCCCTTCCTGCCTCTCTTACCCCCTCACCTTCTGTTCCCAGTGTCCCCATCAGGCTCCACTCCCTTCCTGCCTCTCTTACCCCCTCACCTTCTGTTCCCAGTGTCCCCATCAGGCTCCACTCCCTTCCTGCCTCTCTTACCCCCTCACCTTCTGTCCCCAGTGTCCCCATCAGGCTCCACTCCCTTCCTGCCTCTCTTACCCCCTCACCTTCTGTTCCCAGTGTCCCCATCAGGCTCCACTCCCTTCCTGGTAGCTCTTACCCCCTCACCTTCTGTCCCCAGTGTCCCCATCAGGCTCCACTCCCTTCCTGCCTCTCTTACCCCCTCACCTTCTGTTCCCAGTGTCTCCATCAGGCTCCACTCCCTTCCTGCCTCTCTTACCCCCTCACCTTCTGTCCCCAGTGTCCCCATCAGGCTCCACTCCCTTCCTGCCTCTCTTACCCCCTCACCTTCTGTTCCCAGTGTCCCCATCCGGCTCCACTCCCTTCCTGCCTCTCTTACCCCCTCACCTTCTGTTCCCAGTGTCCCCATCAGGCTCCACTCCCTTCCTGCCTCTCTTACCCCCTCACCTTCTGTTCCCAGTGTCCCCATCAGGCTCCACTCCCTTCCTGCCTCTCTTACCCCCTCACCTTCTGTTCCCAGTGTCTCCATCAGGCTCCACTCCCTTCCTGCCTCTCTTACCCCCTCACCTTCTGTTCCCAGTGTCCCCATCAGGCTCCACTCCCTTCCTGCCTCTCTTACCCCCTCACCTTCTGTTCCCAGTGTCCCCATCAGGCTCCACTCCCTTCCTGCCTCTCTTACCCCCTCACCTTCTGTTCCCAGTGACCCCATCAGGCTCCACTCCCTTCCTGCCTCTCTTACCCCCTCACCTTCTGTCCCCAGTGTCCCCATCAGGCTCCACTCCCTTCCTGCCTCTCTTACCCCCTCACCTTCTGTCCCCAGTGTCCCCATCAGGCTCCACTCCCTTCCTGCCTCTCTTACCCCCTCACCTTCTGTTCCCAGTGTCTCCATCAGGCTCCACTCCCTTCCTGGTAGCTCTTACCCCCTCACCTTCTGTTCCCAGTGTCCCCATCAGGCTCCACTCCCTTCCTGCCTCTCTTACCCCCTCACCTTCTGTCCCCAGTGTCCCCATCAGGCTCCACTCCCTTCCTGCCTCTCTTACCCCCTCACCTTCTGTTCCCAGTGTCTCCATCAGGCTCCACTCCCTTCCTGCCTCTCTTACCCCCTCACCTTCTGTTCCCAGTGTCCCCATCAGGCTCCACTCCCTTCCTGGTAGCTCTTACCCCCTCACCTTCTGTTCCCAGTGTCCCCATCAGGCTCCACTCCCTTCCTGCCTCTCTGACCCTGTCTCTTAGTTGTTCCCACTCTGTTTTGTACATATAGCAGTGTAATATGATGTGTTCCACATTTTCTTTCACTCCACACCCCCTGCATTCTTCAACTTCGCTTTTTCCCATTATAAACATTGTGCCGTTTAATCCTGTATGATCCAGTCTGAGTCTAGTGATGATCTCCTCCCGTCTGTTCTTTTCTGTATAGATCTTAATTATGACTGATTTCTGTAACTTGTGGTATCTCCTCCCTTTCTGATCTTCCTCCAACCTTTTCTGTCATATTTCTATACCCTTCTTCTTAATTATTGCTCTTCCTTCTCCTTTTCCAAGTGACACTGGTATTGCTATTTCCTTCTGTAACGCATCTTTTGCTAACTCATCAGCATGCTCATTCCCTTGAACCCCCTTATGTGCAGGCCCCCAGCATAACTACACATCTAAGTCTCAGTAAGCAGTTCTTAAGTTCAATAGTTAGATCTTCTCTAACGGTTATTGTCGACTGTGCTTTCCAAAGCAGATAGTGAGTCTGTGCATATCACCACCCTATCAGGTCTGACCTCTTCAACCCATCGTAGCCCAGTAATTGCTGCTAGTATTTCTGCTGTATAAACTGATAAGTTATTTGATACTCGTTTTGAGATTGATATTTTGAATTCTGGGATATATACGCCTATCCCCACACATTCTTGCTTCTTAGATCCATCTGTATACGTTTTGAGGTAATTGTAATACTTTTCGTTCAGATACATACTCGTTTTAATTACCACTTCATTTATTTCCCACTCTTTTTTCCTTTCTATGATACTCACATCTATTTTAGCTTCTGGGAACAGCCATGGGGGAACACGGCTAAATGGGCTTGCTTTGGCAAACGTTATGGTCTCCACTCCATATGCCCTCGTTCTCTCCTTACTCGTCCAGCCAAACCCACGCCCCTGGAACTTTGCATATTCCCAGCAATCCTGTAGTATTCTGTTTGTGATATGTTCCTCTCCACTTCCTTGTAGCCTGACCCAGTATGACAGAGCAAGTTTCTCTCTTCTAAAGAATGCACAAATGTGTTTAATCGTTAATATCAGATATGTACTAAGTAAATACATTTGTTCCTGCTCAAGATTAGATTCAACTTTATTGTTATTGCACAGATTACAGGTACTGAGACAACGAAATGCAGTTTAGCTTCTAACCAGGAGTGCAACAAGCAGTAAAGTGAAAAGTAATGTACACAATCTACAAAATAAAAGATAGAATGAAGTGAATGATGAATAAACAGTGAGGGGTATGAATACACTAGATACACACAGCAGCCTGTGAGCAGTATGAACAGTGTGTATGAATACACTAGATACACACAGCAGCCTGTGAGCAGTATGAACAGTGTGTATGAATACACTAGATACACACAGCAGCCTGAGAGCAGTATGAACAGTGTGTATGAATACACTAGATATACACAGCAGCCTGAGAGCAGTATGAACAGTGTGTATGAATACACTAGATATACACAGCAGCCTGAGAGCAGTATGAACAGTGTGTATGAATACACTAGATATACACAGCAGCCTGAGAGCAGTATGAACAGTGTGTATGAATACACTAGATACACACAGCAGCCTGAGAGCAGTATGAACAGTGTGTATGAATACACTAGATACACACAGCAGCCTGAGAGCAGTATGAACAGTGTGTATGAATACACTAGATATACACAGCAGCCTGAGAGCAGTATGAACAGTGTGTATGAATACACTAGATACACACAGCAGCCTGTGAGCAGTATGAACAGTGAGGGGTATGAGTACACTAGATATACACAGCAGCCTGTGAGCAGTATGAACAGTGTGTATGAATACACTAGATACACACAGCAGCCTGTGAGCAGTATGAACAGTGTGTATGAATACACTAGATACACACAGCAGCCTGTGAGCAGTATGAACAGTGTGTATGAATACACTAGATACACACAGCAGCCTGAGAGCAGTATGAACAGTGTGTATGAATACACTAGATACACACAGCAGCCTGTGAGCAGTATGAACAGTGAGGGGTATGAGTACACTAGATATACACAGCAGCCTGTGAGCAGTATGAACAGTGTGTATGAATACACTAGATACACACAGCAGCCTGTGAGCAGTATGAACAGTGTGTATGAATACACTAGATACACACAGCAGCCTGTGAGCAGTATGAACAGTGTGTATGAATACACTAGATACACACAGCAGCCTGTGAGCAGTATGAACAGTGTGTATGAATACACTAGATACACACAGCAGCCTGAGAGCAGTATGAACAGTGTGTATGAATACACTAGATACACACAGCAGCCTGTGAGCAGTATGAACAGTGTGTATGAATACACTAGATACACACAGCAGCCTTATAGCAGTATGAACAGTGTGTATGAATACACTAGATACACACAGCAGCCTGAGAGCAGTATGAACAGTGTGTATGAATACACTAGATACACACAGCAGCCTGTGAGCAGTATGAACAGTGTGTATGAATACACTAGATACACACAGCAGCCTGTGAGCAGTATGAACAGTGAGGGGTATGAGTACACTAGATACACACAGCAGCCTGAGAGCAGTATGAACAGTGAGGGGTATGAATACACTAGATACACACAGCAGCCTGAGAGCAGTATGAACAGTGTGTATGAATACACTAGATACACACAGCAGCCTGAGAGCAGTATGAACAGTGAGGGGTATGAGTACACTAGATACACACAGCAGCCTGTGAGCAGTATAAACAGTGTGTATGAATACACTAGATACACACAGCAGCCTGAGAGCAGTATGAACAGTGTGTATGAATACACTAGATACACAGCAGCCTGTGAGCAGTATGAACAGTGTGTATGAATACACTAGATACACACAGCAGCCTGAGAGCAGTATGAACAGTGTGTATGAATACACTAGATACACACAGCAGCCTGTGAGCAGTATGAACAGTGTGTATGAATACACTAGATACACACAGCAGCCTGAGAGCAGTATGAACAGTGTGTATGAATACACTAGATACACACAGCAGCCTGAGAGCAGTATGAACAGTGTGTATGAATACACTAGATACACACAGCAGCCTGAGAGCAGTATAAACAGTGTGTATGAATACACTAGATACACACAGCAGCCTGAGAGCAGTATGAACAGTGTGTATGAATACACTAGATACACACAGCAGCCTGAGAGCAGTATGAACAGTGTGTATGAATACACTAGATACACACAGCAGCCTGTGAGCAGTATGAACAGTGTGTATGAATACACTAGATACACACAGCAGCCTGAGAGCAGTATGAACAGTGTGTATGAATACACTAGATACACACAGCAGCCTGAGAGCAGTATGAACAGTGTGTATGAATACACTAGATACACACAGCAGCCTGAGAGCAGTATGAACAGTGTGTATGAATACACTAGATACACACAGCAGCCTGAGAGCAGTATGAACAGTGTGTATGAATACACTAGATACACACAGCAGTATGTGAGCAGTATGAACAGTGTGTATGAATATGCTAAGATATATAAAGTATGAATGGTAAGCACTGCAAGTATAGTATAACATATATAGATATTCATTTCATGATGATAAACATTGTGGAACAATGATGAAAAATGTGAATGGAAGTGGTGACGTAAAACTGACACAAAACAACAACAAACTTTGCCGAGCCAATTGGAGAGCTTCATCAGCAGCACGGGGTAAAAGCCACCAATGAGCGCTCAGCTGGAGATACCAGCGAGTCGTCTCCCATCAAGCATTTCGCTTCCGCAGCCCGTGGAGAGGAACTGTGCCGCCTCGCTGCGCCTCGCTCTCAAGGCGTCTTTGTCCCGCGAGATTTCAACGTCTCATGTAGGCGAGCCTCCAGAGCAAGTCGGACAAAATGACTAACCATCATGCAACGCACTAGCAAGGCGTTGATCGCAATTGCTCAGGTCTCGCTTGTCTCAAACAAGCCTAGTATCAACAGGGTCCAGGTTTTGGAGGTCGTGTCAAACTGTGAAGTCTGTGTTGGGCACTGGTGCATGATGGGTAATACACAAAAAACGGAGGTTGCTAACAAGTATCTAAATGAGACGACTAAACGTCATCACGCCCAACATTAGCCACCTTTAGCTTAGCGGTGGTGACGTGAAGTCATGTGACCGTGCTGTAGTTCCTTTATAGCCTAAAATTAGCTAACTTTAGCTTAGCGGTGGTGACGTGCAGAGTTGGGTTTAACGCGTTACTGTAATAATATTACTTTTGTCGGTAACGGAGTAGTGTAACGCGCTACTTTTATAATTCAGTAATCACACTACAGTTACTAACATTGCCCCGACACCCGTTACTTCGTTACTTACAAAAAATCAGTCATAATCACACTGACAGACAAGAGGGGTTTCCGCCGCAGGTTTATACGTAATCTGCGTAATCTGCGCGTCCACATCTCCACGTGCAGTGCTGCACAAACATGGCTGAGTCAGCGATAACTTTCAAGGGTTGGAGGTATGCCCATTATTTTTAGTTCGTCTGAAGAATAGACAGGAATGTGACGGTGAGGTGCAAACTGTGTCCAGGCCAGAAGCTGTTATCCACTGCTGGAAACACCTCGTCAAACGTCAACAAACACCTGCAAAGAACACATGCTAAGGTGAAGCTAACGCACAGGCTATTTGTTGTTTGTTTATATCACGTAGTCTGTTCTTCTTCTCTGTCTTCCGGTTGTTGCCTGTTTTGAATGACGAACACACACTACCGCCGCCTGCTGGTAAGGAGAGTTATTGCCACTCACGCATGCGCAGTTCGTACGTGCTCGGCGAGTAAAGTAACGAGTAAATTAACGAGTTACTTTATGTAGAGAGTAACGAAGTAGTGTAATATATTACTTTTTTTTTAAAGTAATGTGGAATATGTTACATTTTTTTTGTAACGACCCCATCTCTGGTGACGTGTGATATCAGATATCAGATTGTTGCTGTTTTTCATATTTGCTCTATTAATACTTAGTAAGGACGAGACAAAAGCTTGCTCTCAAGTTGAAAAATATTTATTAAAACGTTTTTAGAAACATCACAGTTTTACATGAATTATATTACAATTCAACATTTTACAAAAATAGCAAAAGGTCATTGTTTTCCAGATTTTGTGTCAATATAAGTTCAGTGTGTCACTTTCTGACAGATTTCAGATCTTTGCTTTCAGCCCCTCCAGGTGAAGATTCCTTCTCGAGAATATATGTTAAACATGTGATTTAAAACGGGATAAAAACTTTATTCACAACAGTTTCTGGCAGACGATGCTGACGCTGCTCAATTATTATTATTATTATTATAATAGAGACCAGAGGGAACACACCTTTACCTTGAATACAAATGAGACTTTTCTCTAAAACATGTGGGATCAGCTAAATATAAAACTCAGTGAAAGTAGTTTCTACACTTTTTGATGTTTATCATTAAGAGTTAACAAGTTGATCTTTATCAGATGAGTGTTTTGTGTCTGAGTGTGAGACACATCTGCTTCACAGTGCAGTGTGTGAGACAGATGTGTGTGTGACGGTGAACACACTGAACTGACTTCAGCAGCTGATCTGCAGTCAGTTTCTGTCGTCAGGAGAGACTCTCAGACCTGCAGAGGAACCAGAGACACTGAGGAGAGACTCTCAGACCTGCAGAGGAACCAGAGACACTGAGGAGAGACTCTCAGACCTGCAGAGGAACCAGAGACACTGAGGAGAGACTCTCAGACCTGCAGAGGAACCAGAGACACTGAGGAGAGACTCTCAGACCTGCAGAGGAACCAGAGACACTGAGGAGAGACTCTCAGACCTGCAGAGGAACCAGAGACACTGAGGAGAGTCTCTCAGACCTGCAGAGGAACCAGAGACACTGAGGAGAGACTCTCAGACCTGCAGAGGAACCAGAGACACTGAGGAGACTCTCAGACCTGCAGAGGAACCAGAGACACTGAGGAACCATCAGAAGAGAACCCAAACCCAGCATAGAGAGGTTCAGTGAATGTGGTTCTGATGGTGTGGAGGTGGATCAGTGTGTCAGAGGAGACTCTGTAGAAGGAGAGAGAGCCAGCAGGATGATCCAGATACACTGCTACTCTACCAGAGGAGGAGGAGGAGGAGTAGGGGGAGGGGGTGAGTGTTACTGTCTGTTTGTGAAAGACATAGTAACCACCATCACCAGAGCAGTGCAGTCTCCAGGACTGATCATTGCATCCAAACACACTGTCCTTACTGTTTCCTCTCCTGCTGATGATTCCTCTGTAAGTCACTGATATACCAACCCCTCCTCTCCACTCGACCTCCCAGTAGCAGCGACCAGTCAGAGCTTCTCTGCACGTCAGCTGTCTCCAGTAGTCAAACCTCTCTGGATGATCAGAATATGGCTCCTCCCTCCTCACAGATGTCACCGTCCTGTTGTGGTCAGACAGTTTGAGTTTCCTGTGAGCTGTGTTTGTGTCCAGCTCCAGTTCACAGGCATCTGATGGAGAGAACAGCTGCAGGTTATCATCTGTTCATTTCTTAAATACTTTACTGACTGACAGGAAGTCACTCAGACTGACGTCTCATATTCACTGAGAATGATGTCTAACAACCTGATCTTCATCAGGAGGTGATCCATCAATGATCTCACACCTAATACTTATTATTGTAAAATAAGAGATAAGCAAAGGGAAACAGCATCAGCGTTCAGCTGTTGATCTACTGTCACTATCCAAAGAGTCTAATGAGAAGAAGCTTTCACAGGAACATGTTTTAATGATATTAGTTTCAGTTGCTAACACACTAAAATCTCACATCAAGCATAATTAGTTAAACTCACACTCAAAGAGTCAGGATCCGGGAATTTTAGGACTCAAATGCAGTTTTAAAAAGACAAAAAAGGTAAAATAACAAAAGGTGAGCTTTATTTACCAAAGAGCTGTAGACGATAAGCAAACAAGAAAGAACTTAACATCGAGAAATCCGTAGCATGATAGAACCTAATATTCATAAATCCGTAGCATGAGCTTCCAAACAAAACCCACAGTCAAACATGGAGGGTGACAGGAAAGGTAAGACAAACAATGAACCGACACCGAACACAGGAAGAGACAAGACTAAATACAGGGAGGGGTAATCACGAGACGAGAAACAGCCGGGCAGGGAAGGAGAAACACAAGGGTGAACACAATCAGACAATCAGACACACCAGGGAAACTAACGACAGGGAGGAAAACACGGGGAGAAAAGAACAGCAAAACAAAACCCATTACCAGACACACACAACGAAAACCGTGACATGACATAAGAATCGTGACAGAACCCCCCCCCCCGGGACCCTTGACGGAACATGGGCTGGTATCAGTGGGACCCATGACGGAGCAAGGGCTGTTGTCGATGGGACCCCAAACAGGACAGGACATGTTGTTGGCAGGAAACCCGGCGGAGCAGGCGTCGGCGGGACCCCCAACGGGACAGGACATGGAGTTGGCAGGACCCCCGGCAGAGGAGTAGTCGGCGGGGCCTCCAACGGCACAGGACACAGGTTTGGCAGGACCCCCGGCAGAAGAACAGTCGGCGAGACCCCCAACGGGACAGGACATAGGGTTGGCAGGACCCCCGGCAGAAGACTAGTCGACGGGACCCCCAACGGCACAGGACACAGGTTTGGCAGGACCCCCGGCAGAAGAACAGTCGGCGAGACCCCCAACGGGACAGGACATAGGGTTGGCAGGACCCCCGGCAGAAGACTAGTTGACGGGACCCCCAACGGCACAGGACACAGGTTTGGCAGGACCCCCGGTAGAAAACAGTCGGCGAGACCACAACGGGACAGGACATAGGGTTGGCAGGACCCCCGGCAGAAGAGTAGTCAACTGGACCTCCAACGGCACAGGACATAGGATTGGCAGGACCCCCGGCAGAAGAGTAGTCGGCAGGACCTCCAACGGCACAGGACATAGGGTTGGCAGGACCCCCGGCAGAAGAATAGTCGGCGGGACCCCCAACGGGACAGGATATCGAGTTGGCAGGACCCCCAGCAGAAGAGTAGTCGGCGGGACCCCCAACGGGACAGGACATGGAGTTGGAAGGACCCCCAGCGGAACCTCCAATGGCACTTGAGTAGGGATTAGAGAAGGGACTTGAGTAGGGACTCGAGAGGGGACTCGAGAGGTGACTTGAAAGGGGACCTGAGAAGGAACTTGAGAGGGGACTCGGGAGGAGACTCGAGAGGGGACTCGAGAGGAGACTTGAGAGGGAACTGGAGAGGTGACTGGAGAGGTGACTTGAGAGGAGACTCGAGAAGGAACTTGAGAGGAGACTTGAGAGGGAACTCGAGAGGAGACTTGAGAGGTGACTCGAGAAGAGACTCGAGAGGGGACCTGAGAAGAAACTTGAGAGGGGACTCGAGAGGAGACTTCAGAGGAAACTGGAGAGGTGACTTGAGAGGGGATTTGAGTCTGCCGGTACGCCGTCAGGACATGGGGAGCTGGCGTCGGCCGGAGAGCCAACAGGCGACGAGGAGCCGGGGTCGGGAGCATGGCTGCTGGGCCCGGTAATTGAGCCGGAACCACGGCTGTATGGGCCGGTTCTGGAGCAGGGACCATGGCTGCATGGGCCAGTTCTGGAGCCGGAACCATGGCTGTGGGAACTGGAACTGAAGCCTGGATCCTGGCTGTGTGGGCCGTTTTTGGAGCTGAAACCATGGCTGTGGGAACTGGAACTGAAGCCTGGATCCTGGCTGTGTGGGCCGTTTTTGGAGCTGGAACCATGGCTGTGGGAACTGGAACTAAAGCCTGGATCATGGCTGCATGGGCCAGTTCTGGAGCCGGAACCATGGCAGTGGGAACTGGAACTGAAGCCTGGATCATGGCTGTAAGGTCCGGCACTGGAGCCGGAACCATGGCTGCAGGGCAAGGAACCGGAACACAGAACCATGGCTGTGTGGGATGGTACTGGAGCATGGTACCATGGCTGTGTGGGCCGGCACTGGAGCACGGAACCATGGCTGTGTGGACCGGTACTGGAGCAGGAGCTGGCTTCCTGGCCTTGCGTTTTTTAGAGGTCCTTTGGAGGCTCTGTTTAGTTTAATCTGAGGAAAACAATTATGACATCACTTATGCGACTCTGCGATTTGTAGTCTTTCTAGTTGCGTATTTTTCATAGTCTTATATTTGAACAGTTTTACGACAAACTCTCTTTTTTGACATGAAAATTATTTTTTAAGATTGACAAACATCATATGTGTAATTCATGGCACAATTCAAACGGGATCGAAAGATACGTTTTCTCTCTCCATTGACTTCAATACATAATGTTTCCGAAATAAGGTCCCATGGGGCGGAAGTAGATGGGCGGGACTTCGCCTCTCTATACAGCTTCGGTGGAGGGTCACACACATTACAGTAGGAAATGAGCATGTTCAGTTAATAAATATGGCCGCCATGAATCAAAACGTATTAGCAAGGTGTGGCTTAGAAAGAAATGCTCATAACTCATCAGCAATGTATCCATTCACCACATATTTTGGTGTATAGGTTCAGTCTGTGTTGGGGAATAGGCACACCAAAGCATTTTCATTTTTGGACTATAGGGGGCGCCAAAAACACCACCAATTTATAACTAAATGTTCACGAAACTGTGTCTCAGGCCGTGCTGGGCAAGTTACAGTTACTGCTCTCAAAAAAGTAACTAGATTAACTAAATTATAAAAGTAACTAGTAACAAGTTACTTTAAAAATAATAACAATAAAAATACAAGTTTGTGTGTTGTTCTGTGGCAGAGTAAGAGAAAAGACAACTCCCCATCATTGTAGCAATTATCATTATGAAATGTAGTGGAACAATAAAACACAAAAGATATGTTTAGACATGTTGACATGCATCTTTATTGTAGCCTCAACAATCAAGTTCTAAGTAGTGCACTGATTTGACAGCAATATATTTTGCGTCCTTTATCCCCACAAATTGAAAATAGTGGTTATATCTCCAAGTTGTCAATGCGCTGCTGCTCTCGCTGATACTTGCATCTGCCATTGTGTGTGTGTGTGTGTGTGTGTGTGTGTGTGTGTGTGTGTGTGTGCTGGTGGTGGGCGTTGCCATGTGTGTGTGTGTTAGCAAGTGTTTGTGTGTGTATTTTCCCCATAAGGCAAGACCCGCCCAACTCTGTCTCTGATTGGCTTACCCTGAAATGTTACCCCGCGTTAACCAATCATCACTCCTCTCTGGTCACTTTCACTTTTCCACGGTACTGTGAGAGGACATCGCTGTATTCTAGGGATGTGCATCCCCATCACTGAGGCCGATGCGATGCGCATCTCGATACGTTGCCACGATACGATACATTAACGATACATTTGAAACACCAGGCGATGCGATACGATTCACCCCTGTTGCGATTCAGTTCGATACGATTTGATTCAACATTATGCGATTCGGGGCGATACGATGCGATTCAACACGATGCAAAAATAATGATACTTCAATATGGTACGACAGAGGATTTTTGTTTTATTCCTGATATGCAGCAAATCATACATTAACAAAAAAGTGCTTTACATATTTGGTACAGCACATCCCATCATGCCGTTTATGTTTTTACCTTTAAAAACTCTCCAGAGTACAATTGTATAACACCTCACAGTTAAACAATGTAAAGATGCATTGCTCATGATTAACAATGTGCAAATAACAGCTACCATAGAGCAATGCCCATACAGCTGCCAGCCTGATGTGCTGAACACTCAGAGGCTAACTCACCAGTGAGCAGAAAGCAGTGGTTTCTATAGGAACAATAAAGAAAACAAATAACCTTTCACAAACAGGTATTATATAACTGCTTACAGTAAGGAAGACATTTAAATTATTATTGGCCGTCACAGGCTGCTGTAAGCTAAACACCTCTCTCTGACAGAACACCTCACTGAGTGATTTAACTCATATGTCTCACTTTCAGGTTTCTCTTTTCAGCCGCAGACCCCACGTCGCCTCTTTGTGTGCGTCGCTAAGTTCCTCGAACTACTTGTGTACTTTAAAGCGCCTCGGCATCGTTAACAATTTGCGAGTGATTTTTCAAGTTGACCGTCTGTAGTAATAGTGCCGCGCATATATACCATCAGGACGTTACTGATGGGGTGCGGCTGCGGAGTGATACTGTGTGTATGCAAGTCCGCATCTAGGACGGATCTATGTATCATGGCTGTAGACCTGTTAAGTAATAAAGATACCTCATAGAAAGGTCTACGGATACCTTATTACTCTCCATGACCTGCGCTCAACTATATAGCATAAAGGACTATTACACCGTCTTTCTTGAACAATCCGAAGTGTTGCCAAACGTTTGATTTGTAGGTATTTTTCGGTGCGCTGTGTTTCTCTTTCTCCTCAACTTCCGTGTGTGTTGATAACTGACTCTCGTTCTCCGTAGTGGCGAAGCAAATATCAAAGATCGTCTCTGCTGAGCGTTGACAAGATGAGGGGATTTTATATGAATGAATCGTTTTTTTACCGATGCAAAGACGCTACGCAATCGATGCATCGCGAGTTCAACCCGGTTCAACCCAAACTGTAGCCGATGTGCACTCTTTCAACCGGTGCACTCGCATCTTGAACGTTTATGCCGGTGCACCGATGCGAATCGGTGAATCTTAACATCTCTACTGTATTCGCCTGTAAGTTACATCCGCAGGGAGATTCGGTTCAGTTCCATCACACAATGTAACGCAGTAACGCACCCATTTAAATCACCGTAACTATAACGGCGTTTCTGAATGGGAATAGGTAAATTGTAACGTTATTAGTTACCGCAAAAGGTAGTTGCGTTACAGTAACGCGTTAGTTTGTAACGCGTTAGTCCCAACACTGGTCTCAGGGCTTCTTAATATTTAAAAACCTATGAATGTCTTATACTCAAATAACTGGAAAAAACTCAGCTACCTGACGATACGAGCCATTTTTACCGAAACAAAAACACAAGTCTCACAAGAAGCGTTAGCATTAGCCCTTAGTGAAAACGGGCTAATGCTACTTCCGGTGATAACTAGCAAAAACGATCTTTAAAACTTAATATGTTCTGCACAAACTACACCCTCAATGTTACATTGCAGTGGTGAACAACTTCCTTCTCCACAAGGAGCTACACAAGATGAGGGGTGACCCCGGCAGGACGAAGCCACACACCCAGAAGTCCTTCAGGGAGCAGCTTAATGCAGACATGAGGGGTGAAGTCCCTGCAGCACCACAACCACCCCCCCCCATCATCACTCGTATGCATTCCCAAGTATTATGGGGAAGATGCCACCGCGCTCAGGAACTGTTCTAATGCTGGCAACAAAACGGTGAAGACACCTATTTACGGGGCCGTGGGAAGTAGGGGTGCTGAGGGTGCTGCAGCACCCCCTGGTGGAGGACAGGGGATCTGCACTTCCACAATACAAAAAAAACGAATTTTCAGCCTTGATGTAACAACATTCATAATTAAGTAAAGATAACACCCTTTTCACCCCGGTTACATTTTCCATTTGTCCTGTACGATGGGCGCTGTAAGTGATGAAAGTTGGGGATGTTGGCTTAGCAGGCGCTCGCAGCCAAAGTGAGAGAGATAGAGAGAGGGGATACCGCGGTACCGGCGGGGATTGTCGTTAGCTTCTGCTGCGCTAACGGATATAAGAAGCTGTTTCTACAATAATGTGGAGGGAGAGTCCTCTCCTGTCAGACTGAGAGGCTCAGTGAGGTAAAGGACTCTGAGGGCTTAGATAGTTCACTTTAGTCGAAGTTATCTCAGTGGGTCTCAAACGTTTTGATCACAATTTATGTAAACAAATATTTCCAAGGCACACCTTTATAATTATTAGGATAAATAAAAACAGGTTTGAAATCATTCCAATGTAGAGATTTAAAAATATACATAAATAAATAAATGTTAACTGGTAAAATAAGATATGAATGAACAACACAAATAAAATAAGTTACATGTATTTGTTATTGGCTATGGGAGGTTATTGGAAATGTTCACATACTTATTTGATTAATAAAATGCAAACCGATCTTTTTCATATGGGTGTTTAGAGTTGTACCCCCTAGATCAGTCTCTAATTGGGCGCTCAAAGTGCACCAGATTGAAGCATTTTACTTTAAAATGTTAAAAAAATACATTTGAAGCCTTGTTATATAAGCTGTCCACCATGTCAATATGTTTCTCTTTTTGTAGTGTATTGGTCTTTTGTAGAGGTTTTTCATTGCCAGCTAAAATATTGCCTATAGGGCAGCACATTGGTCAGAACCAGCCACATTGGTCATCCCCACAGCACCCCCCATTTGAAACATGTTCCCACGGCAATGCCTATTTACTGCACTATTTAAGTGCCTGGTCTCTCTGTGACTCAATTCAAAGAAGAACTGTTTCAAGGCGTGGCACACCTCTGACTAAACACATTCATGTTTTGTGTACATTTTTGTTTTTTTATGTTTTTTTTGCCAGTTTACAAAACAATGGTTGTGGTTTTATTTCGGTTTTAGTTTAGTTTTATTGTATAGTGTGTTATTCTTGAAACAAATTGATCCTATGTTTCCTAATTTTTATTGTGTAAGTAAACCTTCCTAGAAGTGTTAGTCGGGTGATAAACATGTAAGGACTGTGACACAGACACACACACATCATTTACATAAAAAAAAGGAAATGTAATTTAAAACAATTCAAAAAACATTTTTTATAAAAAAACTTGTATTTGGATGGAATGATTACCTATAGTGGTAATAACATAATTTGTACAGTATGGTACCTGAAAAAGGTCAAATGGCACTGATGGTATCCAAAAGTGCTCAAAGGTCAGTCTTTTTTTGCTAAATCTCTCTAAAACGGTCAAATGTCACTTGTTTTGCCTCAATCTTGATACAGGGTACTTATTATATGTTATACTTTGGATTCCTAAAGCTTTTAGTCTACCTTACCATCATCCAAGGGTGGTTTTCACTATAAGTAATTCGTTTTTCTTAGGCGGAGGTAAGAATTTACCTTTTTTTACTATGTTCCATCATGAATTGACTTCTGACACAGTCCATCAGGGGTGTGTCACTGGGAAAGAGAATGGATTTCTCACCCACTGATTTGCCAAGGTCTCCTCTCCAAAATACTGTCCAAATTGCTCACGCAACCCCTTCAAATGCGCAATGACCATCTGTTGTATGGATTCCAGTTGCAGTCCTGCCCTCCCCACAACATCTTCCAACGTTGGGAACATTTTCACCGAGCCCCGTTCAACATGAGCACACCGCAGGTCCAACTTTTTCCTGAATGCAGAGACCTGATCGTATGCCCAAAAGACATGGCACTCTTTGCCCTGCAGAGAAGTGTTCAACACGTTTATCCGGTAAAAGATATCGGACAGATAGTCCAACATTGCAACCCAGTTCATGTCCTCCATGTGCTTGACCAGTTGATTTTGGCGAGGAAGAGGAGAACTTCCTAGCGCAAATCACACAAGCGAGTGAGGACCTTGCCCCGGGACAGCCACCGGACCTCGGAGTGCAGCAGCAGCTGGTGGAAGTGAGCGCCCATCTCATTGCAGAGGATGGAGAAGAGACGAGCATTCATGGCACGTGATTTAATTAAGTTTACCATTTTTACTGCCTCATCCAGGACCGCACGCAGCTCTTTGGGCAGCTTCTTGGTCGCCAAGGCCTGGCAATGGATGATACAGTGGTTCCATACAGCGGCGGAGTCAACCGCTTGCACCTGTTTTACCAGACCGCTGTGGCGACCTGTCATTGATCTTGGGCAATCCATACGTATTCCACAACAGCGGCGCCAAACTGAGATGCGGCGCTGGATGGTATTGTCAGACATTGGGATCGCATCTAGCTTGGCAGCAGCAGCTTCTCCCGTCACTACCGAAACCATGTCTTTAGCAGCAGGGAGGAGTAACGTTTCACCAATGTTGTGAGGTTTACTTGCCTTAGCTATGCGTAACGCCTCTCGGTATGATGCTTCGGTGGCCTTTGTATTCACAGTGCTAAATGTGTCAATGGCATTTTTCTGTGACTGCAATTCCTTGAGCTTCCGATCATAAAACTCCTGTGGCTTGGTCCCCAAACATGAGTGTTTCATCTCAATATGACGCCGGAGTTCACATGGTCTCATACTGTCATTAGCTAGCACCTCGTTGCAGATAACACACTGTGGCAGTGGAGTGTCATCAGGACCGCTCCATGAACATCCTAGCTTCAAATAATCATTGTCATACTTCCTCCGTTTTCTGACAGACGCTGTCTCCTCTCTCACTTTAGGTAACTTCACTACGAATCGATCCACGTTGCCGCTCGCATAAAGTTAGCTGAAGTTAACTAGTTACATTTCACTGTTTTCTCCTTATTTACCTGATTAATTTTATTTCTGCTTTGTGGTTCTACTGTTAGTTTGAATATGTCACTGCCTCAATCTGCTGTTTTCAATTTAGTTCCTTTGTTATTCTTTTTATTCAGTAACCAGAGCCTGTGTACTGATAACATTTCTAAACAGTTTTTTAGTAACTGGAGCTGAATACATTTGAAATTAACCCTCCAAACCCTGAATATGAGAATATACCTATAACAGTGAAAAGAAGAAGTGATCTTTCTGTTAAGAAATGTGTT
>NC_136902.1:94799773-94829773 GCF_949606895.1 Notothenia rossii | reverse complement strand
GAGAGAGAGAGAGGGAGGAAGAGAGAGAGAGGGAGGGAGAGGGAGGATGAGAGAGAGAGAGGGAGGGAGAGAGAGGGGGAGAGAGGAAAAGAGAGGATCCGTTTCTCCCGTGTTATTATCCAAAGTTAATGTAAACTCTTGAATAATGTACTTCGTCTACAAGTAGTTTGTTTGAATGTAATAATTATGTTGTTTGTTGTTTGTGGAATCATTTAGTGAAAAATGAATCTGAATGTTTCGATCTGTTACGATTATAAACTGAAGCAATATAAAATGAGCCATTAACTGAGTTAAGCAGCATATCCGGTCCTATCCGGTGATTACCTGCTAACGGAAACTCTGCTGCACAATTCTTATTCTTATTATTGAAACATGAGCGGTAAGTTTCAAATTTGTCCGGTAAAATAAATTATGTCCGGATATTTGACTGGCAAGAAAAAATCCTAGCGGAAACCCTGGTTCAGGGATATGTTATCCCGGGGGACTCCCGAGGCAGTTGCAAGGTCTCGACAGGCCCGAAGGGCAGCAGCATCAGCCGTGGCCGAGGCAAAGCAGCGGGTGTGGGAGAAGTTTGGAGAAGACATGGAAAAGGATTTTCGGGCGGCACCAAAGTTGTTCTGGAAAACTGTCCGACACCTCAGGAGGGGGAAGCAGGGAACCATCCAAGCTGTGTACAGCAAGGATGGAACGTTGTTGACCTCAACTGATGGAGTGTTAGGGCGTTGGAAGGAACACTTTGAGGAACTCCTGAACCCGACAACTCTGCCCTCTTTGTTAGAGGCAGAGCTGGAGTATGACGGGGGATCGACACCAATCTCATCTTCAAAAAGGTGCTAGTGGATCGCCGGAGCTGTTAGATTAACATTAACATGCTTATTGTAGTTCTAAGTGCACTGCCTTGCGGCCTGTAGCACCATCCTTGATGGAGCATATGTGTGGGCAGGAAAGGAGTGAGCAGAGAGTAGAGTAGTTGTCGATTCTTGTTCTGTTTTCTGTGAATATCTGCCTCACCCTCTCAGACTTTCAGTTGCGCGCGCTACTAAAGAGACGTGTTACCATGGAAACCAAACAATGGTGTGGCTGTATTAAAGTCTGAGTGGAAACAGTCCTGAGTAAATCTGATTTTGTCAGAAATCGGGAGAAATGCGGGAGAAATATGACCCCGGGAGGAAACCGGGAGTGGGCAATGAAATCGGGAGTCTCCCGCGAAAATCGGGAGGGTTGACAAGTATGCTCCACAGTGGCAAAGCCCCGGGGCTGGATGAGATCCGCCCAGAAATGCTGAAGGCTCTGGGTGCTGAGGGACTGTCATGGTTGACACGTCTCATCAACGTTGCGTGGAAGTCGGAAACAGTACCGAAGGAGTGGCAGACCGGGGGGGTGGTTCCCCTTTTTAAAAAGGGGGGTCAGAGGGTGTGTGCCATTTACAGAGGCATCACACTACTCAGCCTCCCCGGGAAAGTTTACTCTAAGGTACTCGAAAGGAGGGTCAGGCCGATTGTCGAACCTCAGATTGAGGAGGAACAATGCGGATTCCGTCCTGGTCGTGGAACGACGGATCAGCTTTTTACTCTCGCAAGGATCCTGGAGGGGGCCTGGGAGTACGCTTATCCAGTCCACATGTGTTTTGTAGACTTGGAGAAGGCGTATGACCGGGTTCCCAGGGAGTTACTGTGGGGGGTGCTGCGGGAGTTTGGGGTGAGGGGGTCTCTACTCAGGGCCATCCAATCTTTGTACTCGCAAAGCGAGAGCTGTGTCCGGGTCCTCGGCGGGCGTTTCCCTTAGGGACTCAGGGTTGAACCGCTCCTCCTTTGCGTCGAAAGGAGCCAGTTGAGGTGGTTCGGGCACCTAGCAAGGATGCCACCTGGGCGCCTCCCTAGGGAGGTGTTCCAGGCACGTCCAGCTGGGAAGAGACCAAGGGGTAGACCTAGGACCAGGTGGAGGGATTATATCTCTTCTCTGGCCTGGGAGCGCCTTGGGATCCCCCAGTCAGAGCTGATTGATGTGGCCAGGGAAAGGAACGTTTGGGGCTCTCTGCTGGAACTGATACCTCCGAGACCCGAGCACGGATAAGCGGGAGAAGATGGATGGGTGGATGGAACTCTGTGGTGGTATCATCAGATCTGCAGGTCTGCAGTAACATTTCAATAGCCTTATAGCTAAAAATGCTATTTACAGTCACCATTTTAACCAATGGGATTGAATGGACAATTACAACCCCAACGTATGTATTATTCTCTTTGGACCACAAACAAGTTTAGATATAGACTAATATAATTAAAGTTACTATATTAGCAAACTACTTCAGTATAACGTTGCTGCCACGTTTAACGCTGGATGATAAGAAAACCTCAACATTTGACTTGTTCCTCAGGTCCAGCTCAGACTAGAGGACCAGGAGCTGAGGACTGAGGACAGAGCTTCACAGCTTCTCTCTGACAATGAACAAACACTAAATTAATTAGATTAAAGGTCCATCCAATATATGAAGTAATTAGGGGTTCAGAGGGCCAATATTGTTTAACAGCTTGTCACTAACCTGAGAGTCTCCAGTTCACAGTGTGGACTCTCCAGTCCAGCAGACAGCAGCTTCACTCCTGAATCCTGCAGGTCGTTGTTACTCAGGTCCAGCTCTCTCAGACTAGAGGACTGGGAGCTGAGGACTGAGGACAGAGCTGCACAGCTTCTCTCTGAGAGGTTACAGCCACTCAGTCTGGAGAGGAATCAGTAACACAGTAGAAATCAATTACAACTGTTGAATAAATAAAACTACATTTAACCTGGGTAGTTATGTGTTCACCTACAGAGCTTTGTTGGAGGCTTTGACCACTGGCAGCAGCCTCAGAAGAGCCTCCTCTGAAGCACAGTATTTCTTCAGGTCAAACACGTCCAGATCTTCTCCTGATGACAGTAAGATGAAGCCCAGAGCTGACCACTGAGCAGGAGACAGATTATCTGAGGAGAGACTTCCTGAACTCAGGGACTGTTGGATCTGCTCCACTAGAGAACCATCATTCAGTTCATTCAGACAGTGGAACAGGTTGATGCTTCTCTCTGGAGACAGATCCTCTTCAATGTTCTTCTTGATGTACTGGACTGTTTTCTGGTTGGTCTTTGAGTCACTTCCTGTCTGTGTCAGCAGGCCTCGTAGGAGTTTCTGATTGGTCTGCAGTGAAAGACCCAGGAGGAAGCGGAGGAACAAGTCCAGGTGTCCGTTTGGACTCTGTAAGGCCTGGTCCACAGCACTCTGGTAGAGATGTGTTAGTGTAAGTTTGACCTTATACTGCTGGGAGGTTGTTGGTTCTTCTGCCAGCAGGTTGACTCCAGAGGTGATGAAGGTCAGATGGACATGAAGAGAAGCCAGAAACTCCTGAACGCTCAGATGGACGAAGCAGAACACCTGGTCCTGGTACAGTCCTCTCTCCTCTCTAAAGACCTGTGTGAACACTCCTGAGTACACTGAGGCTGCTCTGATATCGATGCCACACTCTGTCAGGTCGGACTCATAGAAGATCAGGTTGCCTTTCTGCAGCTGCTCAAAAGCCAGTTTCCCCAGAGCCTCCATCATCTTCCTGCTCTCTGGACTCCAGTGTGGATCTGTCTCAGCTCCTCCATCATACTTGACGTTCTTGACTTTGGACTGAACCACCAGGAAGTGGATGTACATCTCAGTCAGGGTCTTGGGCAGCTCTCCCCCCTCTCTGGTTTTCAACACCTCCTCCAGAACTGAAGCAGAGATCCAGCAGAAGACTGGGATGTGGCACATGATGTGGAGGCTTCGTGAGGTCTTGATGTGGGAGATGATGGTGCCGGCCTGCTCCTGATCTCTGAATCTCTTCCTGAAGTACTCGTCCTTCTGTGGGTCAGTGAACCCTCGGACCTCTGTCACCATGTCCACACACTCAGGAGGGATCTGATTGGCTGCTGCAGGTCGTGTGGTTATCCAGAGGCGAGCAGAGGGAAGCAGCTTCCCCCTGATGAGGTTTGTCAGCAGCACATCCACTGAGGTGGACTCTGTGACATCAGTCAGGATCTCAGTGTTGTGGAAGTCCAGAGGAAGTCGACACTCATCCAGACCGTCAAAGATGAACACAACCGGGAACTGATCAAACCTGCAGATTCCTGCGTCTCTGGTTTCAGAGAAGAAGTGATGAACAAGTTCCACCAAGCTGTACTTGTTCTCTCTCACCACATTCAGCTCTCTGAAGGTGAATGGAAATATGAACTGGATGTCCTGGTTGGCTTTGCCTTCAGCCCAGTCCAGAGTGAACTTCTGTGTTAAGACTGTTTTCCCAATGCCAGCCACGCCCTTTGTCATCACTGCTCTGATTGGTGCATCTCTTCCAGGTGAGGCTTTAAAGAGGTCTTCTTGTCTGATGGTTGTTTCTGGTCTGTGTGGTTTCCTGGATGCTGTTTCAATCTGTCTGACCTCATGTTCCTTGTTGACCTCTGCAGACCCCCCCTCTGTGATGTAGAGCTCTGTGTAGATTTGTTTCAGGAGGGTTTGGTTTCCTGCTTTAGCGATGCCCTCAAACACACACTGGAACCTCTCCTTCAGGGAGGATTTGAGTTTACGCTGGCACCCTGCAGCAGGAGTTCCTGAATGAACAAACAACAAGTGGAATCAGTGAGTGGGTCCTGCAGACACACTGAGACTCTGAACATTTAAGTGTGGCTCTATAGTTTGAATCAGCTCCTCAGAGGACACACTGATGCAGACGTGTGCAGCATATGAACAGCAGAGATTGTTTGAATCAGCTCCTCAGAGGACACACTGATGCAGACGTGTGCAGCATATGAACAGCAGAGATTGTAAATGTAAACTTCTCCATGTTCCTCCATCTCCTCTCCATCATGTGAAATGTGTTAAACCCTCTTACTGCTCTGCAGACGCTCAGCCAGCTCCTCCTGCTTCATGCTCCTCAGGAAGTGCAGAGTGATGTTCTGAAATGCCTCTCTGCTGCTCCTACTCTGCTCTTCATCCTCAGCGTCCAGGGTCTCCTCTTCCTCCCTCTGACTCTCTAAGCATTCTGGGTAATCTGAACCCAGAGCCTTCTGGATCTTCTTCAGCTCGTTCCTCACAAAAGTCACGATGTTCTCCTCCAGCAGCTGGAACAGATTTATGAACATTGATCAGATGAATATCGTTAAAACTAAAGTTATTATGTTTGGGATAATGTGCAGCAAGGCGGACATTATTGGAGAAATAACACCAGACGCGAATCTTGACCCCACTCACACTCAGGTAGGGCCAGCCCTCACTACAGAACCCTCTGGGATCTCTTGAACAGATTTAGTCGTCTGCCTTCAATCAGCAGTTCATTGAATCTGGTTCTCCAGAAGTTAGTAGAGGTGAGACCTTTCAGAGGTGGACCTGATCCTAAACTTTCATCGACTCAAAAGCTTCTGATAGGTCAATCAGTAGGTCTGATTAATAGTCAGATTAACACAGGCCCCCCGACGCAGCAACAGTTCATTTAAAGAAGACAGCATGTGGTCATCTGTCCGTCTGAAGGCCTGCTGGTCTAAACAGAGCAGCGTGGACACAGTCAGGACCTGAATGGTAGATCATCTGTAGTTCATAGTAAATGTATATTTGTACACACCATAAATATGGAGTCCAGGTCTGTGTGATGCTTCGGGGCGGACTGATCACTGGGAACCTCTGAGAACTCCTGCAGAACTCTGTGGAGAAAAAGAGGGGTTACGTATTGAAACCCTTGTTATATAAGCACAGCCCTCTGGACTCTATGGGTACTACCCCTTGATCATATCATGCAAGCATTCATCCACTGAGACTTCTATAAACGTAGCCGGCCCCGGGGCGGGCCTACCTGAATGCGCGCGCATCTCACCGTATAAAAGGAGGCCTCACCTCCTGACTGTCATCCTACACCTCTCTTCAGCGAGCGGCATAGGACTAACAGGGCCCCAGAGTAGAGGGCTCCGTCTGTGTTTATATAACAAGGATTACCATACGTAACCCCTTGTTATATCTCTCACAGGCTCCGCCCTCCACTGGACTCTATAGGTACAGTGGGCAGAGCCCCGATGTATACAAGCGCTGTCGTCCAACAACACCGTTCCACCCCACTGCCCCTGACCGGCAGCAGCCGCTGCACCGCACCCTCCTTTACCTCGGTTGTGACCGTGGAGAAGTCTGGGCCGCGGCTGACAGAGCACACTCCGACGCGCTTACCTTGCAAAAAGTGTGCTCGGAAAACAGTGCTGAGAGCTCCCCACCCACCCTTAGGCAGACGGAGAGAGTCCCCAGCCCCGTATGGACTCACTGTGCACCACCTCTCCCGAGTCCCTAAGGAGCACGGGGAGAGCGCAAGTGCCCCATGTCCCCCACACTCACTGTGGACTATAGTGTGGAGGGTGTGGAGGGCATCCCTCCTGCCCCTAGGCAGGCGAGGAGAGCCCTTCAGCCCCGTATGGGCCCATTACGTCCTCACCAGTCCTGTGTTGCCCCAGCAAGCAAAGACAATGAGAAAGCACCAGACATGTCCCAGAGATAAAAACCAAGCCTGGGCCTGGCGTTAACCAAGACGCCGCCGTGCATATGTCCTCTACACTCACGCCGTTGAATAAGGCTATTGACACAGTCACAGCCTGTGTAGAGTGTGCACGGACCCCCGTGGGGCAGGCTCTCCCTGCCTGTCCGTAGGCATGTGCAATGCACTCGCAGAGCCATCCTGCCAGGCGTTTCTTGGAAAGAGCTTTCCCGATCACCCCGCCCCCGAATTACACAAACAGCTGTTCAGTGCGTCTAAGGGTAGCCGTGCACTCCACATAACATGCTAGCGCACGCACCGGGCAGAGGTGGTGCAGTTTAGCTTCCCTGGCCCCACCATGGGAGGGGGATTAAAGCCCCCTAACTGAATAGCCCTCGACCTGAACGCACTCCTTAGGCTCTTGGGCACAAAGGAGGGGTTCGGTCTGAGTGTCGCCCCACTCTGGTCACCCCGGATCAACAAGCAACTTGGGTGCACCGTCAGAGCGGTTAACTCGGACACTCTCTTGGCGTTAAGGCAAGTAGCAACGCTGTCTTCCACGACAGTGCTTTCAGAGAGGAGAGCTCCAGAGGCTCCAATGGTCCTGAGGCCAGAGCCTCGAGCACCAGCGGCAGGTCCCACTGCGGGGCGGAGACGTGCACTACCGGGTGCCTCCTGACCCCCTGTAAAAACCACAACATCAGTGGATGACTAAAGGCTGACCTGCCACCAAAACCCTCATGACAGGACGAGATGGCTGCTGCATACACTTTCACTGTGGAATGCGCAAGCCCTCTGTTCACCAGTAACTGTAAGAAGGACAAAATAGAGCCCAACTCACAAGATAGGGGCTCTATTCGTTTTTCCCAGATCGCCGAGGGTGCTGGCGTTGTTTGAAAACCACACTAACAGTCCATCTTCAAATCTACAAAGACTATCTCCAGCACTCAAAGCAGCCCGGTCTAATTACTACTCACAACTCATTCAGTCTGGCTCCAGCAACCCCAAGCGTCTCTTCTCCACCATCAGCAAACTTCTCAAACCCTGTGACAACGCCACCTCGTCCTTCACCACCGAACAGTGCAACTCCTTCCTCTCGTTTTTCCAAACCAAAATCAGCAACATTTACAGAAATCTGACACCCTCACCAGCACCCCCCACCTCCCCTCCTGGCTCCCCCCCCTTCACCTCACAGCCCCTGTCCCACTTCTCCCCTGTGACCCCCATGCAACTGTCCCACTTCATGACTGGAATTAACTCCACCTGCACACTTGACCCAATGCCCTCCAAATGTGTTAAAGAGAGGCTCCCTGCCATGTCCCAGCTCATCACCACCATCATTACCTCCTCCCTCAGATCTGGATCAGTTCCCCCCTCTCTCAAACTGGCTGCTGTCACACCCATTCTCAAAAGACCTGGACTCACACCTGACATCATGTCCAACTTCCGGCCCATCTCAAATCTCCCCTTTCTGTCAAACATACTTGAACGTGTCATTGCCTCACAACTAAAATCCCACCTCAGCTCCAACGACCTCTTTGACCTCTTTGACCTCTTTGACCTCTTTGAGCCATTTTAATCCGGTTTCCGATCAAAACACAGAAACAGCTCTTCTGAAAATCACAAACGACCTCCTCCTCTCCTCTGACTCCGGCAACCTGAACATCCTCATCCTCCTCGACCTCACCGCAGCATTCGACACCATCAACCACACCATCCTGCTGTCCCTCCTCGAATCATCACTCAACATCACTGACACTGCACTCTCCTGGCTGAAATCCTACCTCACCGACAGACATCAGTTTATCAACATCAACAGCTGCACCTCCTCCACTGCTCCTCTTGCCCAAGGCGTCCCCCAGGGTTCAGTGCTTGGCCCCCCTCCTCTTCATCCTCTACATGCTCCCCCTTGGCAAAATAATTTGTCGCCACAACCTTCAATTTCACTGCTACGCCGATGACATCCAACTTTATATCTCAACAAAAACCATCACCCCCACAACACACTCCACTCTCACCAACTGTCTCTCAGAAAGAAAAGCATGGATGCAAACAAACTATCTCCAACTGAACAGTGCCAAATCAGACATCATCATCATCGGCCCCCCATCCCGGATCAAAGACATCCAGAATTTCAACTTCACCATTGACAGCCACACTCTATCTCCCCCCCCTCACATCCGCAACCTCAGAGTCATCTTCGACAGTCAGCTCAAATTCAACCACCACATCAATCACATCACCAGGACCGCCTTTTTCCACCTCAAACACACTGCCCGTCTCCGCCCGTCACTCTCTCACCAATGTCTAGATCTGGGGCCTCATGTATAAAGGAATATACACTCCAAAAATGGCATACGCCAGTTTCTACGCACTGTTTGCGATTTATAAAATACTAACTTGACGGGAAAACGTGCGGTCCTCCACGCAAACTCTAACCCATGCGTACGCACTAAGCACAAACACGGGAGAGACGAGAAACTGTGACCCCGTTGGCAGAAGGAAGAATGGAGAGAAATATGTGGAAATAATAATATAAATAAAATGTTACCTCTCATTTATCAGATATGAAGAATTCATTTTCAAACATTGATTAAAGCCAATCTTAAAATGATTTAACAAACGCCTGTTTGAGACTCCTCAGTGCACACAAACACATAACTGGGAGAAATAAATAAATACGGATATGTTATTTAAAACCAGCTGGAATATGTTGTGTTCATGTTATGAAATGTTTTCTCATAAATGACGCGTTAACAGTGTGAGAAAAAGGTTTTAGAGAGTACTTGTCCATGGACAAGTGAGTTTGGCAATTTACTTGTCCGAATATATTTTTCACTTGTCCAGAATGGACACAAATTGGGGCGACTGGAATCTTCTTCTTTGCCATCGTATTTTACATTTTCCCACGGTTTTTACGACACCGCTAACGTAAGTGAGCGGTAAGATTTTACTGCATCACACATAGGGTTGGGTATCGTTTGGATTTTAACGATTCCGGTTCTGCTTTTCGATTCCAGTTATTTTCGGTTCTCGATTCCGTTTCTTTGAGAGGGTAAAAATAAGTCCCATGACAAACTGGGAGAAAAATATATTTATGAAACATTAAGTCAAATCTGTATTCCTATTTACAAATCACTTCATACTGTTTAATGTCTTACGGTTATTGAATACAATTATTTAAAAATAATCTCTGCATTGTTTAGTTAGTTCTAAGTGGTGCAGTCTCCTCTGGTGTTACACTGCAACCTGCCTGTGAGACAGAGTCTAACCACACAGTCTGTGTCCAACACATGTCCTGCAACACACATGCTGCAACCTGCCTGTGAGACAGAGTCCAACCACACATGTCCAACACATAGGCCTAATTATAAGAATAATAATAATAATAATAATAATAATATTTATAGCCTATAGGCCTAGCGCTTTTCTACAACTTATGGCTCTGGGTTCTCAATCCTCAACAGAAATGTCCCTGCTGCGTTTGATCCGTTCAGTATGATATAGAAAATAATAATAAGAGTTCTGGACTCACATCACTTTAAATCACATCGCTCATCACTCCTGGCGTCACATGACTTGTGACTTCACCTGGACCCTTTCCTCACTCTTGATATCCTCCCAAAGATTATTCATGATTTCATTAATTCATTATATTTGAATCTTTTTTTTTATTGATGTTGAATTATTTATTGGTTTAGAAATTATATACTTGATTTTAAAAATAATATTATTTTACTGCATTTCCTATTTCTGCCTCAAAGGTATCAGGAATCATATTTCACGGTTTGGATCTAAATAAGAAATGTTTCACAGCCAGTGGGCCGAGCTCTACTCGACTCTTTCCATCAGGTCAGCCGGGTCACAAACCTTCGCCTTTTGCGGCTGGGTCCAGATCCAGGTCCAGGTCCAGGTTCTGGTCTGGATCCAGATCCAGATCCAGGTCCAGGTCCAGGTTCTGGTCTGGGTCCAGGTCCATCTTCAGGTCCAGGTCTCTTCCGCTGCTTCCTGAAACAAGTCAAAGTGAACAAAGTCAGTTATAGCAGATTCTCTCTGGTTCCAGTTCATGGATCAGTTTGCTCTTTCTTTAGCTTCACATCAGTTTCAGATGTCCAGTTCTTCTTTAGCGTCCCACTAGAGGACATCTGACTTCTAGCAGAGAAAAAACAACCACACAACAACAACAACAACAACAACACAAGGCTCAAAGAAACATCTCTGAAAAGATGGAGTAAGTTACGGTTTTAACCGGACTTGAACCAAAACTTTTTACAAGTCCAGTACCGGTTCGGCGTACCGGTCCACAGCACTAGTTCTCAGGCAACCCAGTAACAACAGTCATAGTCGTGTACTCACCCACCAACGTGGCACCATCTGAGGAGGTGGAGAAGTTCTATGAGGACCTTGCAACAGCAGTCCGAGATGTCACAGCGCACAACTTCCTGGCAATCCTGGGTGACTTCAACGCAAGGCTTGGACCAGAGGACGCACCCTACCCATACCACGACTCTACCAACCGCAATGGCACATACCTCATGGCCCTTCTCATGGAACATGAGCTACTGGCAGTGAACACCATGTTCCGGAAAAGAAGAGGCAAGAGATGGACCTTCCAAGATCGAGCCACATGTATGCTACGTCAGTTGGACTACATTCTTGTGAGGCAAAAGTGGAGGAACTCCATCCTGAATGCTGAACCGTACAGCACGTTCAGCTCTGTGGGCTCTGATCACCGCGTGGTCTCCATGAGGGTGCGACTGAGCCTCAGGGTCCCCAAGCCAAGCCCCAAGATCCGGCATGACTGGAAGGCATTCATAACCGACCCGGCCTTCAAACCAGGTATACGGAGGAGGTTAGGAAGCGCTTTCGGCAGCTGGATAAGGGAGCGGAGCCCAGCAGTGAATACAGGAGATTCGTTGTTGCAAACGAGGAGGCGACCAGGCTATGTGTGCCCGTGCTGGACAGAGCCAGAACCTCCCTACGGTCCAGACATCCGGAGGTCGTAGCGGCACGGGGTCGGGGTAGGGTGGAGGAAGCACGCCTCAACTTTGAGCGTGAACCAACCTTGGAGAGACGTGGGGTACTGAACGAAGCCAAACACTTTCTCTTCAGTACCTACGACACCATCAAAGGGGAGGAACTGATGGAGAGTGTGCAAAGAGTGCAGGCAGCGCAAGGTGAAAGGCAATATGTGGAGGCCCGGAGGGTCATCAATGAGATGACTGGGCGGAAGAGGACTAAGGAGGGACAGGTTATGGGACACAGCCTCGAGGAGAGGGTGACGACCTGGTTCAACCACTTCCAAAGCCTGCTGGGCACAATAGCGGATGGAGCTGAGGAAAGTATACCAGCATTCCTCCAGAACCTGCCCATCGACGATGGTCCCTTCACAGCCAGCGAGCTTGCCAGGGCGAAGTCCACAGTGAGAGAGGGCAAAAGTGCTGGGCCGGATGGCATACCCCCGGAGGTCCTAAAGTACTGTGATCTCGATGACCTCATCCTAGACTTTTGCAACCTTGCTCTACTGCACAACATGCAGCCTGATATATGGTCTCCCTCCAACATCATCCCGGTGCATAAAGCTGGAGACCTCTCAAAGCCAGACAACTACAGAGGCATCAGCCTGACATGTATCACCGCAAAGATATACAACCGGATGATACTGAACAGGATACGGCACGTCATCGACCCTCACCTGAGGGAGAACCAGAATGGCTTTCGAGAGGGAAGAACCACCGCAGCCCAGATCTTGGCACTAAGGAGAATGATCGAGGAGGTGAAAAAGGATAACCTGACCGCTGTACTGTGCTTTATCGACTTCAAAAAGGCATTTGTCTCGATCCACAGAAGCACAATGGTGAAGATCCTTGAGGCCTACGGTGTCCCTGCCAACCTAGTCCGGGCAATAGAGACCATGTACGCAGGAACAAGGGCCAGGGTGGTGACCCCAGATGGGAACGGCGAGGAGTTTGACATCCTGGCTGGGGTAATGCAAGGGGACACCCTAGCCCCCTTCCTCTTCATCATGGTCCTGGATTATGCACTCAGGAAGGCCATCAGTGGATGAGAGCAGGATCTTGGCTTCACTCTAACACCAAGGAGGTCGAGACGACACCCCACAGTAGTCCTGACAGACTTGGACTATGCGGACGACATCAGCCTGCTCTCCGACAGCGTGGAGCAAGCACAGGAACTCCTGAACAGAGTGGAGTCAGATCGTGCCAAGGTTGGCCTGAGGCTAAACGCCAAGAAAACTGAGATTATCACCTATAACATCTTACCGGAACATCCACCTCTGACAACAACAGAAGGCACTGTGCTTAAAGAAGTCAAGGACTTCAATTACCTGGGCTCATGGGTCAACTCAACCGAGCCAGATCTTAAGGTGAGGAAGGCACTTGCATGGAGGGCCCTGAACGGCATGACCAGTGTATGGAACTCCAACCTCCCCCGTCGAATCAAACTCAGCTTCTTCTATGCAACGGTAGAGTCTGTTCTCCTCTATGGCAGTGAATGCTGGACCCTGAAGCCAACCCTGCAAAAGTCTCTAAACGGATGCTACACCAGAATGTTGCGAGCAGTACTTAACATCAGCAAGAGTGTACATGTAACCAACAAGATCCTGTACGAGGGAATACCAAAGGATGAGCGAGCAAATTGCAGCCAGGAGACAGAAACTAGCATGACATTGCCAAAGGCATCAAGAGCTGCCAGCCGGCAAATTGGTGCTGTGGGAACCAACACACGGGCATCGGTCACTAGGACGTCCCACACCAACATACGTGGACGTACTCAAGAATGACGCAGGAGCTCAAAGTACCAATGAACTGGCCAGATGTATGGAGAACCGGGATGACTGGAAGCGACGATGGAGGGCTCGTCTGAGGAGGACCTAGAGAGAGCCTGCCGTCAAACAGAAGGAGGGATCTTCTAAAACAATCCATGATTAATGTCATCATTTGGTAAAATAATCTGTCTTTGCTCATTATCTGATTCATAATACAAATAGAAGTCATTAGAAACCAACTCAAGAGAGGCACGTTGGAGGCTGGAGCAGGATTTACTCTTCTCCAAAGAGAGTCAGAGAGTAACAGAGTCCAGTTTGAAATTCTTACCTTCCATCAGCACTTTGTTCAGCTTTAAAGTAAGGAGGAGACTCCATAGAAAAGTCACTCTTCATGGACTCACAGCTGGGTCCAGGTCTCTGCTGCTGGATCCTGAGACAAATAAAGAAGAATTCATCTTTGTGCTCTTATTTTTATTGAATTTATGATCAAGCTCACATTTCAAACAGGCTAACGCTGCAAACTTCCCGCAGTGGGACACATCAGAAAGAAGCTGATCACGTGACACACTTTACATTCTCACCTTCCCTCTGCAGGACGTCCAGATTTAAAGGTAAGAGGGTGATCCATAGACCAGCCACTCTTCATGGACACACAGCTGGATCCAGGTCCATCTCCAGGTCCATCTCCAGGTCCATCTCCAGGTCCATCTCCAGGTCCAGGTCCATCTCCAGGTCCATCTCCAGGTCCATCTTCAGGTCCATCTCCAGGTCCATCTCCAGGTCCATCTTCAGGTCCAGGTCCAGGTCTCTGGTGCTGCATCCTAATACTAATATCTGTTTAAAACGATTATTTTATTGATTCTAAAGAAATGTATATAGGATTATATATAGGATTGTTTTATCTATTTAAAAAAATATTACATTTATTTGAATTTTTTTATTCGACTCAAAATGTGTTGTCTCATTAATAATATATATAACTGTTAGCATGTTGTTAGCATAACTGTCTCATTAATAATATATATAACTGTTAGCATGTTGTTAGCATAACTGTCTCATTAATAATATATATAACTGTTAGCATGTTGTTAGCATAACTGTCTCATTAATAATATATTTAGCATGTTAGCATGTTAGAGCAGCTGTTTGTGGCTAGCTGTCTCATTAAGAATATCCTAAACTGTTAGCATGTTGTTAGCATGTTGTTAGCATGCTGTTAGAGCAGCTGCAGCTGTTATTATCAATAATACATATAACTGTTAGCAATAAGCACATGAGAGATGAGTCTGAGGTGAGAGCAGAGATCAGCTGTGAGTCATTTCACTCTGAAAACGGTCACTTACCAAGAGATTAACGAGGAGGAAAACTTCTGCTTCACAACGAGAACAAAGTGAAAGTAACTTCTGACACCGGAAGTCCCCACAGAGAACTGGTAGGGAGAGAAGTTGATGTGAATCATTAGCTGTACATCAGCTCCATCCTGTGGCAGCACATGGTATCACATCTACTGTCAGTGCATATTAAAGGAGACTACAGTGCAACTCCTATTACTACCACTACTTCTATCAAATCTCCAAAACTCTAAACACATTTTCAGATCTGCACACAATTTGCAATTCAACTTGGCATTTTTTACAAAACACTACACACGGTTCTCTCAGTAAGACACAGAAATCTGACATTTTCACTAGTTTGCCATTTTCATAACACTGCCATTAAACATGCTATACACTTGAACCATTAATAAATACACATGAACCATTCATAAATACACTTGAACCATTAATAAATACACTTGAACCATTAATAAATACACATGAACCATTCATAAATACACATTAACCATTAATAAATACACATGAACCATTAATAAATACACATGAACCATTAATAAATACACATGAACCATTCATAAATACACATTAACCATTAATAAATACACATGAACCATTAATAAATACACATGAACCATTCATAAATACACTTGAACCATTCATAAATACACTTGAACCATTAATAAATACACTTGAACCATTAATAAATACACATGAACCATTCATAAATACACATTAACCATTAATAAATACACATGAACCATTAATAAATACACATGAACCATTAATAAATACACATGAACCATTCATAAATACACATGAACCATTAATAAATACACATGAACCATTCATAAATACACATGAACCATTAATAAATACACATGAACCATTAATAAATACACATGAACCATTCATAAATACACATGAACCATTAATAAATACACATGAACCATTCATAAATACACATGAACCATTCATAAATACACATGAACCATTCATAAATACACATGAACCATGAACCATTAATAAATACACATGTCACATGACCTGCTTTACTGCTGACTCATCAATCAGGATGTAAACACTAGAAAAAGGATAAACATAAGAACTGTTTACAACAGGGGTCCCCAAACTTTTTCCAGTGAGGGCCACATAACTTTTCCCTTCTCTGATGGGGGGCCGGGTCAGTTTGTAACAGAAAAAGTGTGACGATCGCAGTGGTGCCTAAATGTAAGAATTTATTGTTTTCCAAAAAGCCACACATAAGCAAATATGAATAACCCTTTCTGAGATCAAATAACCCCCTCTGTGTTCTTCACAGAAAAATTTAACTCAGGAAATATATAATAACACTATTTATGAAATCAATAAAAATCAAATAACCCTCTCTGGGTTCTTCACAGAAAAAAAGTCAGGAAATATGTAATAACAGTATTATGAAATCAATAATACCCAAATAACCCTCTCTGGGTTCTTCACAGAAAAAGAGTCAGGAAATATGTAATAACAGTATTATGAATACCCAAATAACCCTCCCTGGGTTCTTCACAGAAAAAAAGTCAGGAAATATGTAATAACAGTATTATGAATACCCAAATAACCCTCTCTGGGTTCTTCACAGAAAAAAAGTCAGGAAATATGTAATAACAGTATTATGAATACCCAAATAACCCTCTCTGGGTTCTTCACAGAAACAATGCTTCTATTGTGCTGTGCACAATCTTGGTAAAAGTTCAGCTTCAGTTGTCACAGCAAAATCTCTTAAATGACTCATATGAGCAGTCTCTCAAAGTTCTTGTGTTCTTTCCTTATAGTCCAGTTGTGTAAGTTCCAGTATTATAGCCTAGTAGACACCAGTGTTTGCTCTCTCTCATCAACTTCCCCCTGAAAAACACAAAGCAAGCAGGCTGAGAAACCAAACTAAGTGATACAGCACCTACACAGCACAATACATTTCAATACAAGTATGGTTGTGGAGATGGATTTTTTATAGTGAGCTTACCTATGTACTGTATGTTCATCAGTGTGAACTGTGGGCCTGCATCTGGCTGGTGAGAAGTTCAATGTCAGGTTCCATTCTAGTCACAGTCAGTCTCAAACACTGATGCAGATGTTCATCTGTCAATCTTGATCTCCTCTGAGTTTTCAGGTGTTTCATGCGTGAAAAGGTTTGCTCGCAGATATACGTGCTGCCAAAAACTGTGGACATCTTCATTGCGTGTTTTTTTATGTTAGGGTACGTGTCTTGAGGGAGGGCGGCATAGAAGTCAATGAGACTGGTGGGCTTGAATGAGTCTTTCAGAACATCACAGCTCTGTAACTCGGCCAGCTCAAACTGATAAGAAGGCTGGGCTTCATCGATGTCGGCAACAAAGGGGTTCTGGAAAAGACGGATTTCTTTTGCATGAACATGTAGTTCACGGAATCGCACACCGAACTCCGCCTTCAGCATTTCTAGTGCTTCCACACACTTTTCAGCTGGGAACGGGACCGCTGGTTTCTCTGCAGAAAGCTTTTGGGTAGCAGGGAGATGGGTGAAGTTGTGCTTTTTCACTTGCTCCAAAAGCAGCGCTTGTTTCACCTCAAATGCTTTTATGTGGGAATACATGTCGCAAATGAGTTTCCCCTGGCCTTGTAGCTGCAAGTTAAGGCCGTTCAGCAGTTCTGTCACGTCTGTAAAAAATGCGAGGTGCCATTTCCATTCTGGGTCGATCAGCTCTGGGACCGTTTTGCCTTTTGAATGAAGAAATGCGTTAATTTCAGGTAGCAGCTCGTAAAAACGCCTCAAAACTCTGCCGCGGCTCAGCCATCGGATCTCTGTGTAGTATAATACATCTCCGTGCACAGACTCCAGGTCAGACAGGAATTGTTGGAACTGCCTGTGTTTAAGTCCATTTGCTCTGATGAAGTTTATGCATGATACCACCACCTTCATGACAGAATCCCACTTCAACACTTTGCAGCACAGTGCTTGCTGGTGAATTAGGCAGTGCACTTGTAGCGGGGCGGTGAGACCCCGCTCTTCCATCTCCCGGTTCATGCGTCCTATCAGACCCCGAGTCGCGCCCACCATACTCGGAGCCCCGTCAGTCGTGATGCTGGCAAGCTTTGCCCAGTCCAGATCCAACTCTTCGATGGTTTGACATACTTTGCCGAAAATATCCTCCCCCGTCGTAGTGCCTTTCAGACTTTGGAGGGCTGCCAGCTCCTCGCACATGTCAAAATGTGCGCTAACTCCACGAATAAAAATAAGAAGCTGCGCTGTGTCTTGCACGTCCGTGCTCTCATCAAGTGCTAATGAAAAAAAGTCAATTTCTTTTGTCTTCTGCTGCAGCTGGGCATATACATTACCCCCAATTTCTTCAACGCGTCTGGTGATTGTACTCGAAGACAGACTCACGGCATTAAAAACATCTTTCTTCTCGGGACACACCTCCTCCACGACAATATTCAGACATTTCTTGACAAACTCTCCCTCAGTGAAAGGTTTACCGCAGCTTGCTATCAGTTGAGCAACACGGAGGCTGGCACGAACAGATGAATGGTTCAGCTGAGTTTGGCGTACAAATGTAGTCTGCTGAGCTAACAGTCCACTTTTTAGCTTTGCTAGTTTGTCTGCTCGCATTTGGCCTCGCAAGCTATCATACTTGTCTTTGTGATGGGATTCATAATGTCGGCGCAGATTGTATTCTTTGAATACCGCCACGGCCTCTTGACAGATGAGACAAACAGCCTTTTCTTTGCATTGAACAAAAAAATAATCGTGTGTCCACTGCAGGTTAAATACCCTGCATTCTGAATCAATTTTTCTCTTACCTAACCTTTTTGCCATTATTCCGTTCTGGGGGGGGGGGGGGTAGGTTCACGTTTTATGATTAGGGCAAAGACAGTGAGGTCGTTAGCAACATTTTTTTAGCGTCATAATTCAATTCAAATGAGCTTTATTGACATGAGGAAACATTTCAGGGATTCAGTCGGGGAGGCTCACTTCACCCAGTTCTATGCGTGCATTGGTCTCGATCGCGTGGCCCGACTGAAAAAATAATAATGCGGGGGGGGGGGAGGGGGGGAGGTAATGCGTCTCTGATATTGGAAATTGTTCAAGGGGCCGGGTCAAATGTGGAGGCGGGCCGTATCCGGCCCGCGGGCCGTAGTTTGGGGACCACTGGTTTACAACAACAATGGATATATGGATAGCAGCAAGAGGAAGAGGTAGGGGGCAGGGAGGATAAAAGAGAGGGAGGATGAGAGAGAGAGAGAGAGAGAGAGAGAGAGAGAGAGAGAGAGAGGATGAGAGAGAGAGAGAGGATGAGAGGTAGGGAGGATGAGAGGTAGGGAGGATGAGAGAGAGAGGGAGGATGAGAGAGAGAGAGAGGAGATGAGAGAGAGAGAGGATGAGAGGGATGGAGGATAAGAGAGAGAGAGGATGAGAGAGAGGGGGATGAGAGACAGAGGGAGGATAAGAGAGAGAGAGAGGATGAGAGAGAGAGAGGATGAGAGGGAGGGAGGATGAGAGAGAGAGGGAGGATGAGAGAGAGAGAGAGGGGATGAGAGAGAGAGAGGATGAGAGGGAGGGAGGATAAGAGAGAGAGAGGATGAGAGGGAGGGAGGATGAGAGAGAGAGAGGATGAGAGAGAGAGAGAGAGAGAGAGAGGATGAGAGAGAGAGAGGATGAGAGAGAGAGGATGAGAGGGAGGGAGGATGAGAGAGAGAGGGAGGATGAGAGAGAGAGAGAGGAGATGAGAGAGAGAAAGGATGAGAGGGAGGGAGGATAAGAGAGAGAGAGGATGAGAGAGAGGGGGATGAGAGAGAGAGGGAGGATAAGAGAGAGAGGGAGGATGGGAGAGAGAGAGGATGAGAGGGAGGGAGGATGAGAGAGAGAGGGAGGATGAGAGAGAGAGAGAGGATGAGAGAGAGAGAGGATGAGAGGGAGGGAGGATGAGAGAGAGAGGGAGGATGAGAGAGAGAGAGAGGAGATGAGAGAGAGAAAGGATGAGAGGGAGGGAGGATAAGAGAGAGAGAGGATGAGAGAGGGGGGGATGAGAGAGAGAGGGAGGATAAGAGAGAGAGGGTGGATGGGAGAGAGAGGATGAGAGAGAGAGAGAGAGAGAGAGAGAGAGAGGATGAGAGAGAGAGAGAGGATGAGAGAGAGAGAGGATGAGAGGGAGGGAGGATGAGAGAGAGAGGGAGGATGAGAGAGAGAGAGAGAGAGGATGAGAGAGAGAGAGAGGATGAGAGGGAGGGAGGATAAGAGAGAGAGGAGATGAGAGAGAGAGAGGATGAGAGGGAGGGAGGATAAGAGAGAGAGAGGATGAGAGAGAGGGGGATGAGAGAGAGAGGGAGGATGAAAGAGAGAGAGAGAGAGAGGATGAGAGAGAGAGGGAGGATGAAAGAGAGAGAGAGAGAGGATGAGAGAGAGAGGGAGGATGAAAGAGAGAGAGAGGATGAGCGAGAGAGGGAGGATGAGAGAGAGAGAGGATAGAGAGAGAGGGAGGATGAGAGAGAGAGAGGATGAGAGAGAGAGAGGATGAGAGAGAGAGAGAGAGGATGAGAGAGAGAGGGAGGATGAGAGAGAGAGGGAGGATGAAAGAGAGAGAGAGAGAGGATGAGAGAGAGAGGGAGGATGAGAGAGAGAGGGAGGATGAGAGAAGAGAGAGGATGAGAGAGAGAGAGGGAGGATGAGAGAGAGAGGAGGATGAGAGAGAGAGGGAGGATGAAGAGAAGAGAGAGAGAGGATGAGAGAGAGAGGAGGATGAGAGAGAGAGGAGGATGAGAGAGAGAGAGGATGAGAGAGAGAGAGAGAGGATGAGAGAGAGAGAGAGAGGATGAGAGAGGAGGGAGGATAAGAGAGAGAGAGGATGAGAGAGAGGGGGATGAGAGAGAGAGGGAGGATGAAAGAGAGAGAGAGAGAGGATGAGAGAGAGAGGGAAGATGAAAGAGAGAGAGAGAGAGAGGATGAGAGAGAGAGGGAGGATGAAAGAGAGAGAGAGGATGAGAGAGAGAGGGAGGATGAGAGAGAGAGAGGATGAGAGAGAGAGAGGATGAGAGAGAGAGAGAGAGGATGAGAGAGAGGGAGGATGAGAGAGAGAGGGAGGATGAAAGAGAGAGGGAGGATGAAAGAGAGAGAGAGAGAGGATGAGAGAGAGAGAGGATGAGAGAGAGAGAGGATGAGAGAGAGAGGGAGGATGAGAGAGAGAGGGAGGATGAAAGAGAGAGAGAGAGAGGATGAGAGAGAGAGGGAGGATGAGAGAGAGAGAGAGGATGAGAGAGAGAGGGAGGATGAGAGAGAGAGAGGATGAGAGAGAGAGAGGGAGGATGAGAGAGAGAGAGGATGAGAGAGAGAGAGAGAGGATGAGAGAGAGAGGGAGGATGAAAGAGAGAGAGAGAGAGAGAGAGGATGAGAGAGAGAGGGAGGATGAAAGAGAGAGAGAGAGAGAGAGGATGAGAGAGAGAGGGAGGATGAAAGAGAGAGAGAGAGAGGAAACTATTAAAGACCACCAGGACCCCCTTGATTTCCCAATGACTTGGGAAGAGTTGAGCACACAGACACAATCTCTCCGGCCAAGGAAAGCTTGTGGCTCAGACAACATTAAAAAGGAAATGCTCAGATGCAGCACCCCAGAGATGCAGGGTACAGTGTTAAAGCTGTTCAATATCATATTGCAGTCAGGATGTTTTCATCTGGTGCAAAGGGCTCATCTCCCCCATTCATAAGAGTGGAGACAAATCAGACCCTAAGAACTACCGTGGCATCTGTGTCAGCAGCTGTCTGGGGAAATTATTCTGTAGTATTCTAAATAAAAGAATACAAGATTTCCTTAACCGACAATCCATCTTGAGTCAAAATCAAATTGGCTTCCTTCCAAAACACCGCACCACCGACCATGTATATACCCTTCACACTTTAGTTAACAAACATGTACACCAAACAAAACATGGTAAGATATTCACTTGTTTCATTGATTTCAAAAAAGCTTTGGACTCTATTTGGCACGAAGGGCTCTATTATAGACTTCTACATTGTGGTGTAGGGGGCAAAATGTACGATCTGGTTAAATCAATGTATTTAGGGAATAAGTGTGCTGTTCAAACTGGAGACAAACAAACTGAATTCTTCACCCAGAGAAGAGGTGTTCGTCAGGGTTGCAATTTAAGTCCCACTTTATTTAAAATAAATGAAGTTGCTGTTCAGTTGGATCACTGTGCTGCTCCTGGCCTCTCCCTCCTAGAGAGAGAGGTGAAGTGTCTGCTTTATGCTGATGACCTTGTTCTGCTGTCTCCTACTGAACAAGGACTCCAACAACAGCTGGACATAGGAGACCAGTACTGTAAGAACTGGGCCCTGGCAGTCAATATGAAGAAAACTAATGTCATGGTTTTCCAAAAACGCCCCAGATGTCAGGAGAACAAATACCAGTTTACCATAAATAATCATATCATGGAACATAGTATGAGTTACACCTACCTCGGTTTAACCATAACAGCATCAGGAAGTTTCAACATGGCAGTGAATGCACTCAAAGAAAAAGCCAGAAGAGCTCTTAATGCAATTAAGAGAACATTTTATAATGTCCAAATTCCAATTCAAATCTGGCTCAAAATCTTTGATAGTGTGATCCAGCCCATTGCGCTGTACGGTAGTGAAGTATGGGGTCCACTCAGTCACCAGAGCTATACCCGCTGGGACAAACATCCAACAGAGTCTTTACATGCAGCATTCTGCAGATACATTTGACGTGTTCAGAGAAAAACACCAACAAATGCATGTAGAGCAGAATGAGGCAGATACCCACTGATCATTAACACTCAAAAGAGAGCACTGACATTCTTTAACCACCTTAGATCCAGCCCCCGAGACACCCTCCACTCCAAAGCCCTCCAAAGCCAAGAGCTAACCCCAGAGAAGAGTCCCCTATGTCAGCTGGTGCTGAGGCTAACTGCCCCCTCTCAGAGCCACTCTGACCAGTCTCTCAACAACACTGCTCTCCAAACACCAATCACAGTCAAACGCATTATAACACAATGTAAAGACAACTATTTACAACATTGGGAAGAAGAAAGTAAAAGCCAAAGTAGATTAGAATGTTACCTGGCTCTAAACAGAGAGTATGAGCTGGCAGAGTATCTCTCTACTGTCAGAGATAGAAAGCAGAGACAGATCCTAACCAAGTACAGGCTCAGTGACCACAAACTGCCAATCCAAACAGGAAGACTCAAAAGATCCTGGCAACCAAAAGAGAACAGAACATGTGGTCACTGTACGACAGGTGAGACTGAGACAGAGATGCACTTCCTCCTGAAGTGCCAAACATTCAACGAAGTAAGGAGCATTTATTGGAACAAGTTGAACTCTGTAATCCCAGGTTTCAAGGAGGTTGATGACCTCTCAAGACTGAGAGTACTCCTAGGAGAAGGAGACAAGGCACACCTTGCTGCCCAATATGTATACACATGCCACAACCTGAGGGACAGTGAATGAGACTCACACACACACACACACACACACACACACACACACACACACACACACACACACACACACACACACACGTGTTGAAATGTAATTGTATCACTGTATATATATATCATCAATAATATGTAAAAATTTGAAATGTCTGTTAATGTTGTTAATTATTTTGTATTGTGATGCTTTGGCAACATTGTTTAATTTAACTTTCATGCCAATAAAGCCCCTTTGAATTGAATTGAATTGAGAGGATGAGAGAGAGAGGGAGGATGAGAGAGAGAGAGAGGATGAGAGAGAGAGGGAGGATGAGAGAGAGAGAGAGGGAGGATGAGAGAGAGAGAGTATGAGAGAGAGAGAGAGAGGATGAGAGAGAGAGGGAGGATGAAAGAGAGAGAGAGAGAGAGAGAGAGAGAGAGGATGAGAGAGAGAGGGAGGATGAAAGAGAGAGAGAGAGAGAGAGAGAGGGAGGATGAAAGAGAGAGAGAGAGAGAGAGGGAGGATGAAAGAGAGAGAGAGAGAGAGAGAGAGAGAGGATGAGAGAGAGAGAGGATGAAAGAGAGAGAGAGAGAGGATGAGAGAGAGAGGGAGGATGACAGAGAGAGAGAGAGAGAGAGAGAGGGAGGATGAAAGAGAGAGAGAGAGAGAGAGAGAGAGGATGAGAGAGAGAGGGAGGATGAAAGAGAGAGAGATAGAGAGAGAGAGAGGGAGGATGAAAGAGAGAGAGAGAGAGAGAGAGAGGATGAGAGAGAGAGGGAGGATGAAAGAGAGAGGGAGGATGAAAGAGAGAGAGAGAGAGAGAGAGAGAGAGAGAGAGAGAGAGAGGATGAAAGAGAGACAGAGAGAGAGAGAGGGGGATGAACTGAGTTCCTTTGAAGAGCATTATGCAGCATAACGGCTGAAGGAGAATTTATGAGTCAAATTCTGACAAAAAATTGAAATTATGAGAAAAATGACGGGAACAAAAATAAACTCTGAAAAAAATGTCTATATTGAGAAAAAGTGAAATTATGAGGAAAAAAGTATCCTGCGAATAAAAATCAAATTCCGAGAAAAAAAAGGGGAACGAATGGATGGATTGAAGAAAAAGAGAAATATTAAAAAAAGTGAAATTCTGAGACAAAACTCTGAAAAAAAACTTTTCTGAAAAAATAGTAAATTCTGAAAAACTGTGAAAATCTGAAAAAAGAGTCAAATTTGGAGAAAAAAATGGAAATTCCTGAAAAAATGTATTGAAATAAATCTCATTCTGCGAAAATATCAAATTCTGCACAAGGGCAAAAAATTGAGAATTCTGCAAAAATGTCTATATTGAAAAAAAGTGAAATAATGAGATAAGACTCAAATTCTGCAAAAAAATCCAAATGATGATAAAAATAAGGGGAAAAAAATGTATGTATAAAAAAAGTTAAATAATAAAAAAAAGTGAAAGTCGGAGACAAATAAGTGGAAAAAATTCAGAATTCTCAAAAAATGTATATTAAAAAAAAGGTGAAATTATGAGAAAAAAAAGTCTGACTGAGAAAAAAATCTAATTCTGAGAAAAAAATCTAATTTTGAGAAAAGTCGAATTATTAGAAAAATAAGGGGAAAAAAGCATATTGAAAAAAAGGGAAATAATAAAAAAGGGAAATCTGAGACAAAATCCCCAAAAATTTGAAACAAGTCAAATTCAGAATTTTTGGGGGAAAAAAGATCTGAAGAAAAATCAAAGTCTTTGAATAAATTGAAATTCTGGATTTTAGGAAAACATTTCAAATTGTCAGAAAAAATAACCCTTCTGAAAAAAGTGAAATGTTGAAGAAAAGTTGAAATCTTAAAAAGCAATACAATTCTTAGATAAAAGTGAAATTCTGAGAAAAAAATCAAAATCCGAGAAAAAAGTCAAAATGTTTCGTTTATTTATATTCGTATCTTGTTCTTTCTTTTCAATATTTTAAAATCATGTTTAATTCTTGACAACACTGCTGCTCCCAATAAAGTATCTGCATGGCATGAACCTCATAAGTTAGCAAGGAATCAGCCTTGGTGTAAAAGGTTCAAACAAAGACACAGAAAGAAATGCAATGTTTACACAAAATATAACATTATTACATGTTTTTATCCAAAGCAACTTAAATACTCAATAATGTGGGCAATCCTCACAGGAGCACTTTGGGGTGAAGTGTCTCAGGGACACAACGACATGCTGACTGCAGGGGGGTTTGAACCTGTGAACCTGTTTGAACCTGTGACCCCCTGATCCGAACACCAACGCACAACCCACTGCACCACAGCCTCCCTTATAAATATTTAAGAAACTGAATACAAAAAAATAATATATAACAAATAATATATTCTAAGTGGAGAGCTGTGCAGAAAATCCATATCATAAAAAACATGGGTTGCATGCCTATATATAGATAGATAGATAGATAGGTAGATAGATAGATAGATAGATAGATAGATAGATATATAGGTAGATAGATAGATAGATAGATAGATAGATAGATAGATAGATAGATAGATAGATAGATAGATAGATAGATAGATAGATAGATAGATAGATGGATAGAGGTGACGTAGGATGACGTCAGCCCGCTGTGTCTCGGGGTGTGTTTGTTTGTGAGGAAGAGGCTGGTTGGATGTGGGGCGGAGTTAGTGAGGAGAGAACAGAGAAACCTCCTGCTGCTGCACACAGACAAAAGGAGGAGGAGGAGGAGAAGAAGGAGAGACAGGCAGGCAGACAGACAGACAGACAGATAAACAGAGATACAGATAGAGAGATAGATAAACAGATAGATAAACAGAGAGACAGACAGGCGGACAGATAGACGGAGGATGGGTCGGCGGAGTGGCCGACGGTAGCGCTCTGTTTTCGGGCACGGAGCTCCAGGATGAGCGTAGCTCTGCAGGACCTACGGAACACCGTGAGTACACAACACACACACACACACACACACACACACACACACACACACACACACACACACACACACGCGCGTATACCAACGCGCCTCTCGATGTGCTGAGATTGTATTGCAGCTGCGGACAGGTGTGTGTGTGTGTGTGTGTGTGTGTGTGTGTGTGTGTGTGTGTGTGTGTGTGTGTGTGTGTGTGTGTGTGTGTGTGTGTGTGTGTGTGTGTGTGTGTGTGTGTGTGTGTGTGTGTGTGTGTGTGTGTGTGTGTGTGTGTGTGTGTGTGTGTGTGTGTGTGTGTGTGTGTGTGTGTGTGTGTGTGTGTGTGTGTGTGTGTGTGTGTGTGTGTGTGTGTACATTGTCCAGGCCTCCTGCTTACGTCACTGATCGAACAGGCTGATTCCTTACAATCAATGACACACACACACACACATTATATTTCATGATGTTACTGTATCTTGGGTAAAAACAGGAAGCTGCTTAAACTAAATTCAGTTTATAATTCTTATGGCGGCTGCAAATCAGTCGACTGACTATTAATTTCTCAGATTTTGATATATATTTAAGCAACACTCTTACTTTATCACTTTTTATATTTAGATAAAGTGAGTCAGGTTCTGCCTGAGCTGCAGGAATGTGCATCGTCCTGCTGAACCTGAAACACAGGCAGAGAGGTGTAGTCTCTACTTTAAAGAGTCCTCTCCTGCTGATGTTCAGGTGTATATCAGTATGTAGTGTCTCTACTTTAAAGAGTCCTCTCCTGCTGATGTTCAGGTGTATATCAGTATGTAGTGTCTCTACTTTAAAGAGTCTTCTCCTGCTGATGTTCAGGTGTATATCAGTATGTAGTGTCTCTACTTTAAAGAGTCCTCTCCTGCTGATGTTCAGCTGTATATCAGTATATAGTGTCTCTACTTTAAAGAGTCCTCTCCTGCTGATGTTTAGGTGTATATCAGTATGTAGTGTCTCTACTTTAAAGAGTCCTCTCCTGCTGATGTTCAGGTGTATATCAGTATGTAGTGTCTCTACTTTAAAGAGTCCCCTCCTGCTGATGTTCAGGTGTATATCAGTATGTAGTGTCTCTACTTTAAAGAGTCCTCTCCTGCTGATGTTCAGGTGTATATGTAGTGTCTCTACTTTAAAGAGTCCTCTCCTGCTGATGTTCGGGTGTAAATCAGTATGTAGTGTCTCTACTTTAAAGAGTCCTCTCCTGCTGATGTTCAGGTGTATATCAGTATGTAGTATCTACTTTAAAGAGTCCTCTCCTGCTGATGTGCAGGTGTATATCAGTATGCAGTGTCTCTACTTTAAAGAGTCCTCTCCTGCTGATGTTCAGGTGTATATCATTATGTAGTGTCTCTACTTTAAAGAGTCCTCTCCTGCTGATGTTCAGGTGTATATCAGTATGTAGTGTCTCTACTTTAAAGAGTCCTCTCCTGCTGATGTTCAGGTGTATATCAGTATGTAGTGTCTCTACTTTAAAGAGTCCTCTCCTGCTGATGTTCAGGTGTATATCAGTATGTAGTGTCTCTACTTTAAAGAGTCCTCTCCTGCTGATGTTCAGGTGTATATCAGTATGTAGTGTATCTACTTTAAAGAGTCCTCTCCTGCTGATGTTCAGGTGTATATCAGTATGTAGTGTCTCTACTTTAAAGAGTCCTCTCCTGCTGATGTTCAGGTGTATATCAGTATGTAGTGTCTCTACTTTAAAGAGTCCTCTCCTGCTGATGTTCAGGTGTATATCAGTATGTAGTGTCTCTACTTTAAAGAGTCCTCTCCTGCTGATGTTCAGGTGTATATCAGTATATAGTGTCTCTACTTTAAAGAGTCCTCTCCTGCTGATGTTTAGGTGTATATCAGTATGTAGTGTCTCTACTTTAAAGAGTCCCCTCCTGCTGATGTTCAGGTGTATATCAGTATGTAGTGTCTCTACTTTAAAGAGTCCTCTCCTGCTGATGTTCAGGTGTATATGTAGTGTCTCTACTTTAAAGAGTCCTCTCCTGCTGATGTTCGGGTGTATATCAGTATGTAATGTCTCTACTTTAAAGAGTCCTCTCCTGCTGATGTTCAGGTGTATATCAGTATGTAGTATCTACTTTAAAGAGTCCTCTCCTGCTGATGTGCAGGTGTATATCAGTATGCAGTGTCTCTACTTTAAAGAGTCCTCTCCTGCTGATGTTCAGGTGTATATCAGTATGTAGTGTCTCTACTTTAAAGAGTCCTCTCCTGCTGATGTTCAGGTGTATATCATTATGTAGTGTCTCTACTTTAAAGAGTCCTCTCCTGCTGATGTTCAGGTGTATATCAGTATGTAGTGTCTCTACTTTAAAGAGTCCTCTCCTGCTGATGTTCAGGTGTATATCAGTATGTAGTGTCTCTACTTTAAAGAGTCCTCTCCTGCTGATGTTCAGGTGTATATCAGTATGTAGTGTCTCTACTTTAAAGAGTCCTCTCCTGCTGATGTTCAGGTGTATATCAGTATGTAGTGTCTCTACTTTAAAGAGTCCTCTCCTGCTGATGTTCAGGTGTATATCAGTATGTAGTGTCTCTACTTTAAAGAGTCCTCTCCTGCTGATGTTCAGGTGTATATCAGTATGTAGTGTCTCTACTTTAAAGAGTCCTCTCCTGCTGATGTTCAGGTGTATATCAGTATGTAGTGTCTCTACTTTAAAGAGTCCTCTCCTGCTGATGTTCAGGTGTATATCAGTATGTAGTGTCTCTACTTTAAAGAGTCCTCTCCTGCTGATGTTCAGGTGTATATCAGTATGTAGTGTCTCTACTTTAAAGAGTCCTCTCCTGCTGATGTTCAGGTGTATATCAGTATGTAGTGTCTCTACTTTAAAGAGTCCTCTCCTGCTGATGTTCAGGTGTATATCAGTATGTAGTGTCTCTACTTTAAAGAGTCCTCTCCTGCTGATGTTCAGGTGTATATCAGTATGTAGTGTCTCTACTTTAAAGAGTCCTCTCCTGCTGATGTTCAGGTGTATATCAGTATGTAGTGTCTCTACTTTAAAGAGTCCTCTCCTGCTGATGTTCAGGTGTATATCAGTATGTAGTGTCTCTACTTTAAAGAGTCCTCTCCTGCTGATGTTCAGGTGTATATCAGTATGTAGTGTCTCTACTTTAAAGAGTCCTCTCCTGCTGATGTTCAGGTGTATATCAGTATGTAGTGTCTCTACTTTAAAGAGTCCTCTCCTGCTGATGTTCAGGTGTATATCAGTATGTAGTGTCTCTACTTTAAAGAGTCCTCTCCTGCTGATGTTCAGGTGTATATCAGTATGTAGTGTCTCTACTTTAAAGAGTCCTCTCCTGCTGATGTTCAGGTGTATATCAGTATGTAGTGTCTCTACTTTAAAGAGTCCTCTCCTGCTGATGTTCAGGTGTATATCAGTATGTAGTGTCTCTACTTTAAAGAGTCCTCTCCTGCTGATGTTCAGGTGTATATCAGTATGTAGTGTCTCTACTTTAAAGAGTCCTCTCCTGCTGATGTTCAGGTGTATATCAGTATGTAGTGTATCTACTTTAAAGAGTCCTCTCCTGCTGATGTTCAGGTGTATATCAGTATGTAGTGTCTCTACTTTAAAGAGTCCTCTCCTGCTGATGTTCAGGTGTATATCAGTATGTAGTGTCTCTACTTTAAAGAGTCCTCTCCTGCTGATGTTCAGGTGTATATCAGTATGTAGTGTCTCTACTTTAAAGAGTCCTCTCCTGCTGATGTTCAGGTGTATATCAGTATATAGTGTCTCTACTTTAAAGAGTCCTCTCCTGCTGATGTTTAGGTGTATATCAGTATGTAGTGTCTCTACTTTAAAGAGTCCCCTCCTGCTGATGTTCAGGTGTATATCAGTATGTAGTGTCTCTACTTTAAAGAGTCCTCTCCTGCTGATGTTCAGGTGTATATGTAGTGTCTCTACTTTAAAGAGTCCTCTCCTGCTGATGTTCGGGTGTATATCAGTATGTAATGTCTCTACTTTAAAGAGTCCTCTCCTGCTGATGTTCAGGTGTATATCAGTATGTAGTA
>NC_136902.1:94752273-94794773 GCF_949606895.1 Notothenia rossii | reverse complement strand
TGTGTGTGTGTGTGTGTGTGTGTGTGTGTGTGGTTTATGTTGTTTATGTTTCTGCAGCACAATGAGTGAGTGGGAGTGTAAACAGGAAGTACAGATTGATTCGATCAGCGTTAACGACCTCCGCATGCTGAGCTGCTCCCTGTCTCTCTTCTTCATGTGTTTCTGCAAACAGAGGTGCGTCACGCTGAGATTCATAACGGACAGGAAGCGTTCTGCGTTCAGAGAGATCTGAAGTCAAGCTCCAGCATTCGGTGCTTTCCCTTCCACTGGCCTCTAAGAAGGAGCATCCTTCAACTGAACGCCATGCCTCCACCAGCTCGACCAATCACAGAGCGGCATCTCTGGTCCTTCTTGTCTCTTCATGCTGCTGGGATCAATAAAGTACTTCTGATCTGAGACATAGGGTTCGGAGGAAACACGCTTCAGACAGCTCCTGCTAACATTTACTGATAAACTGAACAACACCATAACACTTCATATCTTCATACAGACGGTAACACTTCATGGCTCCCTCATATTGTTTTAACTTCGGATCACAAACCTGTGCTTAGTCTAGAAAAAGGTAAATGTGTTTTATTGTGAAGTTGTGTATATTTACAAACATCAGGTTTTAAAACTAAAAGAGGTTTACAAAAAAGAAAAGGCATTAAAGATGTTTTGAGTTTTATTTCAGTTATTGAGTTGGAGTGGGTTGGGATCTCTGTGTTCTGATAAACACTTCATCAATCACATTTGGCTCCGCACGATGTTTCCCAGCCAGAGTAGAGGTGATGTTACTTCTGCGGTGTTCACATGGAGGCGTTCTCTTTGTTCGTCCATGACCCGAGAGCTATGTGGAAAAGGCTGTGGGTAAATTTGAACGGGGTTGGAAAAGGATGGATGGATGCTGTGTCACTGAGTACTTCCTGAGATATCACATGTCTGTCCCTGAGGCCTGTTTGACCGACAGCAGAGTGTGAATAACAGATGAAGAAGACTCTGCGATCGATATCGATATAAATATCTTTTTAGTTTGTAAAGCAAGTTTATTTATACTGCACCGTTCAACACACGGCAGTTCAAGGTGCTTTACAAGAGTCAGAAAGTCTCTGACAGGGGGACCAACCGTCTGTGAGCAGATTTCTTACAGGTGGAGCAGTTCTGATTTAAAGCTGTTGCCAGACACTTGTACCCGGTAGTGTTGCAGTGCTGCAGAACAGACACAATCACAGATGTAAAGAACAACAGGAGACTTTCTCTGCTCGCCCCAAGAGACCTGAGGCGCTGGAGAAAAAACATTCTTTGTCCTTTAGCAGAGATGTTCAATGTGCTATGTGTCTGCGTCTCTCTGCAGATGTCCAGCTATAAGCGAGCCACGTTCGAGGAGGACGAAGCGTCGGACACTGCGGGGGATTCAGCCTCGTCTCCTGACGCCGTGGAGGTCAGTGAACGCAACACAAACGCAGAAGAAGAACACACAAGGAAATAAGGCGGAGAAATATACAAAAGAAAAAAAATCATTTAAATTAAAAAGTCGATATTTAAAGGTCCCCGATCATCCTCCTCTTCATCAATATATCACAGGTCTTAGATATATCCAGAGCTTGTCTCTGATTGGCTGAAACACCAAACACATCATTGCAGCATTACCCATAATCCCCTCTGTTTCAGCCCTGTTTCCAAAGAGCTGATTCTCTGTCTGTTACTTTATATGAGCCCCTCCCCACGCCCCTCTGAGAGACATTTGGTTATAAAGAACTCAATGGTGCTCTAGGAGGAGGTTCAGGTGATAAGGGGGGGGGGGGGGGGGGGTTACCTTGGTTGGTGACATTTCCTTTTTTAATATGAGACTAAATATCTGGCTGCATTATAATTAAGCCATTTTCTAATATATCAATGTCAAGGTATTTTAAGAACACATATATTAGATGTCTCCATATGTCCAGCCTCATTCAGTGAACATGTTCCTGACTCTTTACTCACGTCTGCTTTTAGTTATTCTGATTTATCTGAAAGCATCACACAGGTTTTGTTCGTGTTTAAACTCAGAGGACAAACATCAAAAGTCTCCTTCAGTCTCCGTGGATAACTGTTCCCAGGTGAGTCCTCCAGAGAGGGCATCCAGGAGGGTCTCAGGACAGGGGGTCCACCTCCCACGAGAGAGGGCTTAGCTTTAATAGACTGCAGGAAAGGGAGAGGAGGTTCAGTGAACTCAGATATGTTAGCGTTCACACAGAGAGGACCGTATGAACGCAGATTTAAAGAGGCCCTCTGTCTTCTTCTGCTGTTCCCTTTAGTGTTTACTCCCTGTCTTCTTCTTCTGCTGTTCCCTTGAGTGTTTACTTCCTGTCTGTCTTCTTCTGCTGTTCCCTTTAGTGTTTACTCCCTCTCTGTCTTCTTCTGCTGTTCCCTTTAGTGTTTACTCCCTCTCTGTCTTCTTCTTCTGTTCCCTTTAGTGTTTACTCCCTGTCTTCTTCTTCTGCTGTTCCCTTTAGTGTTTAATCCCTGTCTGTCTTCTTCTTCTGCTGTTCCCTTTAGTGTTTACTTCCTGTCTGTCTTCTTCTGCTATTCCCTTGAGTGTTTACTTCCTCTCTGTCTTCTTCTTCTGCTGTTCCCTTTAGTGTTTACTTCCTGTCTGTCTTCTTCTGCTGTTCCCTTTAGTGTTTACTGTCTGTCTGTCTTCTTCTGCTGTTCCCTTGAGTGTTTACTTCCTCTCTGTCTTCTTCTTCTGCTGTTCCCTTTAGTGTTTACTCCCTGTCTGTCTTCTTCTGCTGTTCCCTTGAGTGTTTACTTCCTCTCTGTCTTCTTCTTCTGCTGTTCCCTTTAGTGTTTACTGTCTGTCTGTCTTCTTCTGCTGTTCCCTTTAGTGTTTACTTCCTGTCTGTCTTCTTCTTCTGCTGTTCCCTTTAGTGTTTATTCCTCTCTGTCTTCTTCTGCTATTCCCTTTAGTGTTTACTTCCTCTCTGTCTTCTTCTTCTTCTGTTCCCTTTAGTGTTTACTTCCTGTCTGTCTTCTTCTTCTTCTGTTCCCTTTAGTGTTTACTTCCTGTCTGTCTTCTTCTGCTATTCCCTTTAGTGTTTACTTCCTCTCTGTCTTCTTCTTCTTCTGTTCCCTTTAGTGTTTACTGTCTGTCTGTCTTCTTCTTCTCCTGTTCCCTTTAGTGTTTACTTCCTCTCTGTCTTCTTCTTCTTCTGTTCCCTTTAGTGTTTACTGTCTGTCTGTCTTCTTCTTCTGCTGTTCCCTTTAGTGTTTACTTCCTCTCTGTCTTCTTCTGCTATTCCCTTTAGTGTTTACTTCCTCTCTGTCTTCTTCTGCTGTTCCCTTTAGTGTTTACTCCCTGTCTGTCTTCTTCTGCTGTTCCCTTTAGTGTTTACTCCCTGTCTGTCTTCTTCTGCTGTTCCCTTTAGTGTTTACTCCCTGTCTGTCTTCTTCTGCTGTTCCCTTTAGTGTTTACTCCCTGTCTGTCTTCTTCTGCTGTTCCCTTTAGTGTTTACTCCCTGTCTGTCTTCTTCTGCTGTTCCCTTTAGTGTTTACTCCCTGTCTGTCTTCTTCTGCTGTTCCCTTTAGTGTTTACTTCCTGTCTGTCTTCTTCTGCTGTTCCCTTTAGTGTTTACTTCCTCTCTGTCTTCTTCTTCTGCTGTTCCCTTTAGTGTTTACTTCCTCTATGTCTTCTTCTTCTGCTGTTCCCTTTAGTGTTTACTTCCTCTCTGTCTTCTTCTTCTGCTGTTCCCTTTAGTGTTTACTTCCTCTCTGTCTTCTTCTTCTGCTGTTCCCTTTAGTGTTTACTTCCTGTCTGTCTTCTTCCGCTGTTCCCTTTAGTGTTTACTCCCTCTCTGTCTTCTTCTAATGTTCCCTTTAGTGTTAACTTCCTGTCTGTCTTCTTCTCTCTCTGTGGGACTGCATGATGGATTATTATTGATAGGATATTAAAGTACGTGGTATGTTATTAAAGTATGTCTCTGATTGGCAGGTGGGCTTCAGGAAGGGCGGTGTGGACCTGCTGGGCCGGAGGACCCAGCTGGAGGTTCTGCTGTCGGTTCTGCTGCTGGTTTCCCTGCTGGCTCTGCTGGCCTGCCTGTTGCTGCTGGGGCTGGGCTTCAGCTCAGGTACCCCCCTTTTTTTAAAGGTCACCTATTCTGCAAGATCCACTTCTTCATGTCTCTTCTACATCAACATGTGTCCCCTCTTCTCCATGTCTCTTCTACATCAACATGTGTCCCCTCTTCTCCATGTCTCTTCTACATCAACATGTGTCCCCTCTTCTCCATGTCTCTTCTACATCAACATGTGTCCCCACTTCTTCATGTCTCTTCTACATCAACATGTGTCCCCTCTTCTTCATGTCTCTTCTACATCAACATGTGTCCCCTCTTCTCCATGTCTTTTCTACATCAACATGTGTCCCCTCTTCTCCATGTCTCTTCTACATCAACATGTGTCCCCTCTTCTCCATGTCTCTTCTACATCAACATGTGTCCCCTCTTCTTCATGTCTCTTCTACATCAACATGTGTCCCCTCTTCTCCATGTCTCTTCTACATCAACATGTGTCCCCTCTTCTTCATGTCTCTTCTACATCAACATGTGTCCCCTCTTCTCCATGTCTCTTCTACATCAACATGTGTCCCCTCTTCTTCATGTCTCTTCTACATCAACATGTGTCCCCTCTTCTCCATGTCTCTTCTACATCAACATGTGTCCCCTCTTCTTCATGTCTCTTCTACATCAACACGTGTCCCCTCTTCTTCATGTCTCTCCTACATCAACATGTGTCCCCTCTTCTTCATGTCTCTTCTACATCAACATGTGTCCCCTCTTCTCCGTGTCTCTTCTACATCAACATGTGTCCCCTCTTCTTCATGTCTCTTCTACATCAACATGTGTCCCCTCTTCTTCATGTCTCTTCTACATCAACATGTGTCCCCTCTTCTCCATGTCTCTTCTACATCAACATGTGTCCCCTCTTCTTCATGTCTCTTCTACATCAACATGTGTCCCCTCTTCTCCGTGTCTCTTCTACATCAACATGTGTCCCCTCTTCTCCATGTCTCTTCTACATCAACATGTGTCCCCTCTTCTTCATGTCTCTTCTACATCAACACGTGTCCCCTCTTCTTCATGTCTCTTCTACATCAACATGTGTCCCCTCTTCTTCATGTCTCTTCTACATCAACATGTGTCCCCTCTTCTCCGTGTCTCTTCTACATCAACATGTGTCCCCTCTTCTCCATGTCTCTTCTACATCAACATGTGTCCCCTCTTCTTCATGTCTCTTCTACATCAACATGTGTCCCCTCTTCTTCATGTCTCTTCTACATCAACATGTGTCCCCTCTTCTCCATGTCTCTTCTACATCAACATGTGTCCCCTCTTCTTCATGTCTCTTCTACATCAACATGTGTCCCCTCTTCTTCATGTCTCTTCTACATCAACATGTGTCCCCTCTTCTTCATGTCTCTTCTACATAAACATGTGTCCCCTCTTCTTCATGTCTCTTCTACATCAACATGTGTCCCCTCTTCTCCATGTCTCTTCTACATCAACATGTGTCCCCTCTTCTTCATGTCTCTTCTACATCAACATGTGTCCCCTCTGTGAAAAGAGACTCTGAAAGTTTCAGGAACAAAGATTCTCTCTCTTTTTGATCCATTTCTATAAAAGCCTGTGAGCTGATCAGATCCACACCAGATTCTCCTTCTCAGGGTGTTTCTGTTTCAGAGGATGAGTCCTGCAGCTGGAGTTACGGGCTGCATGAGACCTCTTGTCCCACAGAGAAGCTCCTCTTCATCTTACTGCTTGTTGCGTATCACAGGAATGAAATGACCATCCAGCCAAACTACACATATTTGAAGCTTTGGCTTTGCAGCCAGGTGTTTTTATTTACTTCAAGGAGTGTATGTATCGAGTGTATGTCTGTTTGTGAAAGAGACATTATCAAAGGACTTTGAAGTTCAAACAATTCAAAACATGGAGGTCAAGCTGGGTCAAGATCATACATCTGTTTACCTCTAAGACACATGAAACAGCACAAATGAAAAACAAAACGCCATGAGAGCACACTTACTCCTGTCTCATTCTCACACACAATCACTCACACACACACAAGGTATAAGGAGGTTTAATATGTAAGAGTGTGTATGAGTTTGGGAATAAGGGAGTGAGAGAAAAAGAGCGAGAGAACGAAAGATATGAGGCGAAAACTGCGATTTGCTGTAAAACAAATCTATTGTATATTGTTGTCTCTGTACACACACACACTGTACATCCAGACACACACACACACACACACACACACACACACACACACACACACACACACACACACACACACACACACACACACACACACACACACACACACACACACACACACACACACACATTTCTCAGCTGATACCACTCTTCCACATCCATACCAACACACCTGCATCATATTAGTTGCATGCATGTGTTCCAATGGCTGTCAGGGCCCCATTATACAACAGGCAAAGAAACCAAGAAATGACAAGCATGTAATTCAATGGTAAAATGTCACATCTGGTGATATACAGTAAAAACAACAAATTGAACTATTTTCCTCCAATATAAAACTGACATTACAAAATGCATGATTTTATACCGGTATGGCGGAGAGATCAAAAGATGTGGTGATAATGGGAGTGGATGGGACACGAGTGGCTAATGTGTGAGTTTTTTGTTTAATCTGATTCTGTGCAAAAACTAATAATCCACCAAAAATAAATGTTGTTTCTAATCTTTGACATATCCAAGACTGTGATAAAAAAAAGATTAATCTTTTATAATTGTTCTTGTTTACTTTTAATAAATCTTTAACTCCTCCCCCCTCAGACGGTGGGAGGGGCCTGTGCCTGACGGAGGCCTGCGTCTCCGTGGCGGCTCAGATGGGCGAGGCGATGGACCGCAGCGTGGACCCCTGCTCTGACTTCTACCAGTTCTCCTGTGGAGGCTGGGTGAGGAAGAACCCGCTGCCCGACGGGCGCTCCAGGTGGTCCACCTTCAACAGCATCTGGGAGCAGAACCAGGCCCTGCTCAAACACCTGCTGGGTGAGGGGGGGGGGCGGCAGGGGGGGAGAACCAGGCACTGCCCAAACACTTGCTGGGTGAGGGGGGGAGGCAGGGGGGGAGAACCAGACGCTGCTCAAACACCTGCTGGGTGAGGGGGGGGCAGGGGGGGAGAACCAGGCGCTGCTCAAACACCTGGGTGAGGGGGGGGAGGCAGGGGGGGAGAACCAGACGCTGCTCAAACACCTGCTGGGTGGGGGGGGGGGGAGAACCAGGCCCTCAAACTGTGGGTATTGTGAGTTAACAAGATGTAACAAGATTGTTAACGAGATGTAACTGTGGTAAAGTGAGTTGTCAATATGTAACAGTGGGTAACGTGAGTTAACAAGATTAGTTAACGAGATGTAACCATGGGTAATGTGAGTTACCGAGCTGTAGGCGTGGCTAACGTGAGTCGTGGTGTCCCCGCAGAGAACGGGACGTTTAACGGCAGCAGTGAAGCCGAGAGGAAGACGCAGTCCTACTACCTGTCCTGCCTCAACACGCAGAGGATCGAGGAGCAGGGGGCCCAGCCACTCGTAGACCTCATCGCCAAGGTAACCACACACCTGAGGGGTTCACTAGGGAGCCAGATTAGAGGGTTAGCCAGGTGATATCCAGCATACAGAGTTTCCCGTACTATGAAGGGGGCTCTCTTTGAACCTGGATGGACCACCTGCTGCAGATATGCTGCGGACCGGGTTATGTTCAAGGGTTCAGCTTGAAGTTAGAGTTTCCTGGTTTGAATTGGCCATAAAATGTTATCCGATCTTCAGCTAAGACACAAGTGTAGACAAATATCCCCACACCAAATCAAATTTGAGTGAATATTAATTCAAAGTAACTCGAACAACACTTCTAACCTTGTTCCACTGTTTTAAAATGAGGTGTATCTCCTGACTCATGTTCCTTTTGTTGAAGTCTGGGGACACCGTGAATGTTTGAATGCTGCGTTCAATATGGAGAATAAAATAATAACGTGTGTGCTATGAGTTAAAACGGAGTGTGTTTGTTGATTATTGTAACTTATGTGAATATCAGACCATAATTAGAACAGATTTACACATAGACTCAGGTCGTTCACCTTGTCGAAGATCACCTTTTATTTTTTACTCATTTGAACATTTTCAAGTGAAAAGCAGAGCGTCAACTGCAAACAGGCGTATGTTTTTTGTGGGGATCCAGTCCACGTTCTGTAATATAATGTAAACGCTCCGGCTTCCTTCAGATCGGGGGCTGGAACATGACGGGCCCTTGGGATAAAGACAACTTCATGGAGGTCCTGAAGGTGGTTTCTGGCCCCTACAGAGGACAGCCTTTCTTCAGCGTCGGAGTCAGCGCAGACCCCAAACACTCCAACAGCAACGTCATCCAGGTAAACCAGAACCAGGACCACATAGAGTGGTGCAGGAACGAGTCCTAAAACCAGGAAGTGAGTCAGCATTTCACCACTTCCTGTTCCCTCGTCTCAGAGCCAATGGGATCTCTCCATAGGGTTTTGGAAAATATCTGGAACTAAGGTCTTTGGTTGAGACACATTGAAGAGACGGATCACGTTTTGTTCTAGGACATTAAATCATCAGCAGTAACCCCACTGGTGATCTCTGAAGAGTGGACGAGTCTGAAAAACGATGGTTGTTAACAAGTGGCTGAATAGGACTACAGAAGTCGTGGAGGCCGTTGTACGTCATTACGCCGAACACGTAAACACTCCTCTAAGTTAGTTTCTGTTCTGCTTGAGAGCAAGTCCCTGCCTCCTGCAGACTGTTCAAACAAACGCTTCAACTTCTACCACTTAGAGAATATGGATCTTAAGTTGGCGTGACGTTGAAGTCGTGCTGCTGGACTCGGCTGTAGTTCCTTTATAGCATAACGTTAGCATTTAGCTTCTGGACATTAGATTTATGATGAACAAAAAATGCATTTGTCAAACAGGTTCGTTTTTCACAGACCTTATTTTTTACAATATTCCAAAATCTTCTGGAGAAATCCTGTTGCTTTTTGTCGAGGGAACCAGCGGCTTCCTTCAGGGTCGAACTACAAAAATACGTCATCACTGCACCGCTCTATAGAACCAGATTGAACCAGAACCACATTGAACCAGAACCACATTGAACCAGAACCACATTGAACCAGAACCACAATGAACCAGAACCACATTGAACCAGAACCACATTGAACCAGAACCACACCTCATGGAGGTAAAGAAGTACTACATCTGATTTGTTTAGAGAGCAATCAGCAAGACATATAGAAGCACAGGAAAGAAACACATTAAGGGAATGCAGTGAAGAGAATTTGCGTTATAAATCTGATATTTTGTGTTTTGTTCTATATTTTAAATGTTCTTGTCGGAGGGCAGGTAGTCCGGATTGAAAGTTAGATATCTGTGTCTGTGATTGGCTCACCTTTAACCCTGCTCTACACAGGTGGACCAATCAGGGCTTTTCCTGCCGTCCAGAGATTATTACCTCAACAAGACTGCCAATGAGAAGGTGAGACTCCCTGCAGCTGATAATATAAACACAGCTGGAGTTCATCTTGTGATGGAGAAGCTCTTTTTGCACTACTTTTTATTTTTGTGTTTTTTATATATATGTTGCATTGTGGGATGAGCTCAGGTCAGAACAATTTCATTGCCATTTCTACACTGTGGCTTTGTGCATATGACAATGTTAGAAACATGTCCCCAGCTTGAGCTTCAGTCTCAGGATCCATGTATCTGTGATCCTCTCCAGAAGGAGTCATCACATACAGAGCATCAACTAGTTCCTGAACAGTGTCCTTCACATGCTGATATCCAAGAGAGGGAGTTCCACAGTCACAAGATGGAGGAATAGAAAGCAGTATTCAATGTTTACTTCAGATTAGCTCCACGTCAGAAATGATCATGCTTGTCATATGTCTCTCTCCATAGAGGCTGAATCATCATGTTAATCACATAGCTATCATATGCCTCAAACAGTCCTGATGCTCTTCTAGGTAATCACACATCCTGTCATGTTCACAGCTACAGTTGATACCTTTGATAGCATGTTGCTCTCATGTTGGAAGAGGACATTCAGTATCTTCCCAACAGACAATAAAACCTTTGAACCTTGAATCCTCATGACCCCCTCCAGGTGCTGGTGGCGTACCTGGACTACATGGTGGAGTTGGGCCTGTTGCTAGGCGGAGAAAAGAACTCCACCCTGATCCAGATGCAGCAGATCCTGGAGTTTGAGACGGCGCTCGCCAACATCACCGTCCCTCAGGACCAGCGGCGAGACGAGGAGAAGATCTACCACAAGGTCACCATCGCCGAACTGCAGGTGAGTCGCTAATCTACAGGTGGTGTCCTGATATACAGGTGAAGTCATCATTAGAACTACAGATGAGGTCATGGTTAGAACTACAGATGAGTTCATGGTTAGAACTACAGATGAGGTCATGGTTAGAACTACAGGTGAGGTCATGGTTAGAACTACAGGTGAGGTCATCTTTAGAACTACAGATGAGGTCATGGTTAGAACTACAGGTGAGGTCATCTTTAGAACTACAGATGAGGTCATGCTTAAAACTACAGGTGAGGTCATCTTTAGAACTGCAGGTGAGGTCATGGTTAGAACTACAGATGAGGTCATGGTTAGAACTACAGGTGAGGTCATGGTTAGAACTACAGATGAGGTCATGGTTAGAACTACAGATGAGGTCATCTTTAGAACTACAGATGAGGTCATCTTTAGAACTACAGATGAGGTCATGGTTAGAACTACAGGTGAGGTCATGGTTAGAACTACAGGTGAGGTCATCTTTAGAACTACAGATGAGGTCATGGTTAGAACTACAGGTTTGGTCATCTTTAGAACTACAGATGAGGTCATGCTTAAAACTACAGGTGAGGTCATCTTTAGAACTGCAGGTGAGGTCATGGTTAGAACTACAGATGAGGTCATGGTTAGAACTACAGGTGAGGTCATGGTTAGAACTACAGATGAGGTCATGGTTAGAACTACAGGTGAGGTCATGGTTAGAACTACAGATGAGGTCATGGTTAGAACTGCAGATGAGGTCATGGTTAGAACTACAGATGAGGTCATGGTTAGAACTACAGATGATGTCATCTTTAGAACTACAGATGAGGTCATGGTTAGAACTACAGGTGAGGTCATGGTTAGAACTACAGGTGAGGTCATGGTTAGAACTACAGATGAGGTCATGGTTAGAACTACAGGTGAGGTCATGCTTAAAACTACAGGTGAGGTCATCTTTAGAACTACAGGTGAAGTCATCATTAGAACTACAGATGAGGTCATCTTTAGAACTACAGATGAGGTCATGGTTAGAACTACAGGTGAGGTCATGGTTAGAACTACAGATGAGGTCATGGTTAGAACTACAGGTGAGGTCATGGTTAGAACTACAGGTGAGGTCATGGTTAGAACTAAAGGTGAGGTCATGGTTAGAACTACAGATGAGGTCATGGTTAGAACTACAGATGATGTCATCTTTAGAACTACAGGTGAGGTCATGGTTAGAACTACAGGTGAGGTCATGGTTAGAACTACAGATGAGGTCATGGTTAGAACTACAGATGAGGTCATGCTTAAAACTACAGGTGAGGTCATCTTTAGAACTACAGGTGAAGTCATCATTAGAACTACAGATGAGGTCATCTTTAGAACTACAGATGAGGTCATGGTTAGAACTACAGATGAGGTCATGGTTAGAACTACAGATGAGGTCATCTTTAGAACTACAGATGAGGTCATCTTTAGAACTACAGATGATGTCATGGTTAGAACTACAGATGAGCTTATCATTAGAACTACAGATGAGGTCATGGTTAGAACTACAGATGAGGTCATGGTTAGAACTACAGTTGAGGGTCATGGTTAGAACTACAGTTGAGGGTCATCTTTAGAACTACAGGTGAGGTCATCTTTAGAACTACAGATGAGGTCATGGTTAGAACTACAGGTGAGGTCATCTTTAGAACTACAGGTGAGGTCATCTCTAGAACTACAGATGAGATCATGGTTAGAACTACAGGTGAGGTCATCTTTAGAACTACAGGTGAGGTCATCTTTAGAACTACAGATGAGGTCATGCTTAAAACTACAGGTGAGGTCATGGTTAGAACTACAGGTGAGGTCATGGTTAGAACTACAGGTGAGGTCATGGTTAGAACTACAGGTGAGGTCATGGTTAGAACTACAGATGAGGTCATGGTTAGAACTACAGGTGAGGTCATGGTTAGAACTACAGATGAGGTCATCTTTAAAACTACAGGTGAGGTCATCTTTAGAACTACAGATGAGGTCATGGTTAGAACTACAGGTGAGGTCATGGTTAGAACTACAGATGAGGTCATCTTTAGAACTACAGATGAGGTCATGGTTAGAACTACAGATGAGGTCATGGTTAGAACTACGGATGAGGTCATCTTTAGAACTACAGATGAGGTCATGGTTAGAACTACAGATTAGGTCATCTTTAGAACTACAGGTGAGGTCATCTTTAGAACTACAGATGAGGTCATTGTTAGAACTACAGATGAGGTCTTGGTTAGAACTACAGGTGTGGTCATGGTTGGAACTACAGGTGAGGTCATGTTTAGAACTACAGGTGAGGTCATCTTTAGAACTACAGGTGAGGTCATCTTTAGAACTACAGGTGAGGTCATGGTTAGAACTACAGGTGAGGTCATGGTTAGAACAACAGGTGAAGTCATCATTAGAACTACAGATGAGGTCATGGTTAGAACAACAGGTGAAGTCATCATTAGAACTACAGATGAGGTCATGGTTAGAACAACAGGTGAAGTCATCATTAGAACTACAGATGAGGTCATGGTTAGAACTACAGTTGAGGGTCCTTTTTAGAACAACAGATGAGGTCATGGTTAGAACTACAGATGAGGTCATCTTTAGAACTACAGGTGAGGTCATCTCTAGAACTACAGATGAGGTCATGGTTAGAACTACAGTGTGTGTGTGTGTGTGTGTGTGTGTGTGTGTGTGTGTGTGTGTGTGTGTGTGTGTGTGTGTGTGTGTGTGTGTGTGTGTGTGTGTGTGTGTGTGTGTGTGTGTGTGTGTGTGTGTGTGTGTGTGTGTGTGTGTGTGTGTGTGTGTGTGTGTGTGTGTGTGTGTGTGTGTGTGTGTGTGTGTGTGTGTGTGTGTGTGCTCCTGATGCTCCTGCGGTCCCTGTGGCAACTGTTGCCAATAGAGCTGTTGCTATGTGCCAGCATCCTTGAGGGAGCGGGGGGGTGGGGGGGTTAGATAACAGACCTGCTTTATTCATCTTACAGTCAAACATGACTTCCTTACAGCAGGTGAACAAGGCAGTGCACCTGAGAACTACATTCAATACATAAAATCTAACATTTCAACATTAAGAAGATATATAACTATAGTGTGATTACAAAATATAAATAAATAATTTGAAAAACACTATAAATATGTATTTGGCTGTAAACCCTGTGCAGTGATTTATCTGTGCAATAATAACACCACTTCAGATAATCAGGAGTATTACCGCTCAGAAGCTTTTCCGTTATTATATCTTTAATAATCTTAATACACCACTATAATAATAATAATAATAATAATAATACATGTTCTTGATCAAGCGCTTTGCCAGGTGCTCAAAGACGCTTTACAGAGGGACAGAAATAAGATACTAAAACTGATTGACATGAAATAAAACCACATTTATCGCACGTTAAAATGAGGGAGGGAGGAGAGGGCCTGGTGATGCAGCAGGTCGGTGAGGGAGGAGGGGGCCTGGTGATGCAGCAGGTCAGTGAGGGAGGAGGGGGCCTGGTGATGCGGCAGGTCGGTGAGGGAGGAGGGGGCCTGGTGATGCGGCAGGTCGGTGAGGGAGGAGGGGGCCTGGTGATGCAGCAGGTCAGTGAGGGAGGAGGGGGCCTGGTGATGCAGCAGGTCGGTGAGGGAGGAGGGGGCCTGGTGATGCAGCAGGTCGGTGAGGGAGGAGGGGGCCTAGTGATGCAGCAGGTCAGTGAGGGAGGAGGGGGCCTGGTGATGCAGCAGGTCGGTGAGGGAGGAGGGGGCCTGGTGATGCAGCAGGTCAGTGAGGGAGGAGGGGGCCTGGTGATGCAGCAGGCCGGTGAGGGAGGAGGGGGCTTGGTGATGCAGCAGTGAGGGAGGAGGGGCCTGGTGATGCAGCAGTGAGGGAGGAGGGGCCTGGTGATGCAGCAGGTCGGTCTGTCTTCAGTATGTCTTCAGTACGTCTTCAGTCTTTTGTCTTCAGTATGTCTTCAGTACGTCTTCAGTCTTTTGTCTTCAGTCTGTCTTCAGTCTTTTGTCTTCAGTATGTCTTCAGTCTTTTGTCTTCAGTATGTCTTCAGTCTGTCTTCAGTATGTCTTCAATATGTCTTCAGTCTTCTGTCTTCAGTATGTCTTCAGTCTGTCTTCAGTATGTCTTCAGTCTTTTGTCTTCAGTATGTCTTCAGTATGTCTTCAGTCTTTTGTCTTCAGTATGTCTTCAGTATGTCTTCAGTCTTCTGTCTTCAGTCTGTCTTCAGTCTGTCTTCAGTATGTCTTCAGTCTTTTGTCTTCAGTATGTCTTCAGTATGTCTTCAGTCTTTTGTCTTCAGTATGTCTTCAGTATGTCTTCAGTCTTTTGTCTTCAGTACGTCTTCAGTCTTTTGTCTTCAGTATGTCTTCAGTATGTCTTCAGTCTTTTGTCTTCAGTATGTCTTCAGTATGTCTTCAGTCTTCTGTCTTCAGTCTGTCTTCAGTATGTCTTCAGTATGTCTTCAGTCTTTTGTCTTCAGTATGTCTTCAGTATGTCTTCAGTCTTTTGTCTTCAGTATGTCTTCAGTCTTTTGTCTTCAGTATGTCTTCAGTATGTCTTCAGTCTTTTGTCTTCAGTACGTCTTCAGTCTTTTGTCTTCAGTATGTCTTCAGTATGTCTTCAGTATGTCTTCAGTCTTATGTCTTCAGTATGTCTTCAGTCTTTTGTCTTCAGTCTTTTGTCTTCAGTATGTCTTCAGTCTGTCTTCAGTCTTTTGTCTTCAGTATGTCTTCAGTCTTTTGTCTTCGGTCTGTCTTCAGTATGTCTTCAGTCTTTTGTCTTCGGTCTGTCTTCAGTATGTCTTCAGTCTTTTGTCTTCAGTATTTCTTTGGTCTGTCTTCAGTCTGTCTTCAGTCTTTTGTCTTCAGTCTGTCTTCAGTATGTCTTCAGTCTTTTGTCTTCAGTCTGTCTTCAGTCTTTTGTCTTCAGTATTTCTTCGGTCTGTCTTCAGTATGTGTTCAGTCTTTTGTCTTCAGTATGTCTTCAGTCTTTTGTCTTCAGTATGTCTTCAGTCTTTTGTCTTCAGTATGTCTTCGGTCAGTCTTCTGTCTTTTGTCTTCAGTCTGTCTTCAGTCTTTTGTCTTCAGTCTTTTGTCTTCAGTCTTTTGTCTTCAGTATGTCTTCAGTCTTTTGTCTTCAGTCTGTCTTCAGTCTGTCTTCAGTCTTTTGTCTTCAGTCTGTCTTCAATATGTCTTCAGTCTTTTGTCTTCAGTATGTCTTCAGTATGTCTTCAGTCTGTCTTCAGTCTTTTGTCTTCAGTCTTTCTTCAGTCTTTTGTCTTCAGTATGTCTTCAGTATGTCTTCAGTCTTTTGTCTTCAGTATGTCTTCAGTATGTCTTCAGTCTTTTGTCTTCAGTATGTCTTCAGTCTTTTGTCTTCGGTATGTCTTCAGTATGTCTTCAGTCTTTTGTCTTCAGTCTGTCTTCAGTCTGTCTTCAGTCTTTTGTCTTCAGTCTGTCTTCAGTCTTTTGTCTTCAGTCTTTTGTCTTCAGTCTGTCTTCAGTCTGTCTTCAGTCTGTCTTCAGTATGTCTTCAGTCTTTTGTCTTCAGTATGTCTTCAGTTTGTCTTCAGTTTGTCTTCAGTATGTCTTCAGTCTTTTGTCTTCAGTCTTTTGTCTTCAGGATTATTATAGCTGAAAAGAAGCCTTTGAATCCTGAGTTTTGTAGCAGGGAGACTTCCTGCAGTATTTGAGCTCTTTTATATCTGTTGATGAACGTGGAATAGAGCGCCCTCTACTGGCCTCTATAGTAAATACAATCTGTCTTTAATGGGAGTATTTTGCATCTAATGTTTATCATTTCTTTTGTAATTTTTGTTTAGTTTGTGGTCTTTTTTAAGTTGATTAGCTCCTTTGGGTCAGTTTGTTCCGTCTTGCATCTAAATGGAGTCATTTAGCAGCTTTTTAAATTATTTTGTGTAATTGTAGTTCTAATTTACCCTACATTTAGATTTGATGTCACTGATACCTATCGCTTTGTTTTGCATCCCATGTGTTTACACTGTTAAGACCTGATTTTAAAATTCAAAGGCTTTATTGTCATATGCACACAAGCTACAGTGTAGAAATACCAATGAAATTCTTCTGACCTGAGCTCCAACGTTTCCATTGGTCCCTCTTCTTTAGAGAAGACCAGGAAATGATGGATACACGGATCGTGTTCAAATCAATAGGCACGCAATGACTCTAAATAATAATGATCACGCCACCAAACACACATTCAGACAAAAGGAACCAGCCTGTTTGGGAAATGAGAGAAGTAGAAAGTACAGGTATTTGAGTTCAACATGTAAGAAGTAGAAAGTACAGGTATTTGAGTTCAACATGTAAGAAGTAGAAAGTACAGGTATTTGAGTTCAACATGTAAGAAGTAGAAAGTACAGGTATTTGAGTTCAACATGTAAGAAGTAGAAAGTTCAGGTATTTGAGTTCAACATGTAAGAAGTAGAAAGTACAGGTATTTGAGTTCAACATGTAAGAAGTAGAAAGTACAGGTATTTGAGTTCAACATGTAAGAAGTAGAAAGTACAGGTATTTGTGTTCAACATGTAAGAAGTAGAAAGTACAGGTATTTGTGTTCAACATGTAAGAAGTAGAAAGTACAGGTATTTGAGTTCAACATGTAAGAAGTAGAAAGTACAGGTATTTGAGTTCAACATGTGAGAAGTAGAAAGTACAGGTATTTGGGTTCAACATGTAAGAAGTAGAAAGTACTGGTATTTGTGTTCAACATGTAAGAAGTAGAAAGTACAGGTATTTGAGTTCAACATGTGAGAAGTAGAAAGTACAGGTATTTGTGTTCAACATGTGAGAAGTAGAAAGTACTGGTATTTGGGTTCAACATGTAAGAAGTAGAAAGTACAGGTATTTGAGTTCAACATGTAAGAAGTAGAAAGTACAGGTATTTGTGTTCAACATGTAAGAAGTAGAAAGTACAGGTATTTGGGTTCAACATGTGAGAAGTAGAAAGTACAGGTATTTGTGTTCAACATGTAAGAAGTAGAAAGTACAGGTATTTGAGTTCAACATGTAAGAAGTAGAAAGTAAAGGTATTTGGGTTCAAAAAGTAAGAAGTAGAAAGTACAGGTATTTGTGTTCAAAATGTAAGAAGTCAAAGTAAAAAGTAGTCAGAAAAATAAGTAGTGCAGTAAAGTACTGATAGCAGAAACATGTACTTGAGTACAGTAACGAAGTATTTGTTCTTCTTCGTTGGTGTTGTGCAGCTGCTGGCCCCGGCTGTGGAGTGGCTGGACTTCCTGTCGGCCTCGCTCTCTCCTCTGGATCTGAACGACACCGAGCACGTGGTTCTGTACGCGCGGGAGTACCTGCAGCTGGTGTCCGAGCTCATCAACCGCACCGAGCGCAGGTCAGTGAGACGCACCTGTTCACATGTAACCACGCCCACTGATGTTAACCACGCCCACTTGTGTTGACCACGCCCACTTTGCATCACCGAGCTCTGCACCACTGCATGATGGAAGTTTGAAGACAACGTAAAAGAACATGTAACGATTTAAATAATTGAAAATAATACTAAATGTGTATAAATAAGTATAAAATAATGAGAAAAATAAACAAGAAAAACATTAAAATAAACAGAAAATAAAGAGGATAACAATAATACAATTTTTTTTTTTTAAAGAATCAGGAGGACGTGCCACTGAAGTATTCTTAAATCCGTGGTGAATTTATATTTACAGATGATCTAACATTTGCTCTAAAGACGCTATGCAGAGACTGTAGCTGCAGATTCAGTGGTGAGGCGCCGCGGTGAGGCTCTCGTTGTGAGGAAGTGGGCGTGGTTAAACATAAACAGGGATGGAAAATGGCAGACGCTTCCCTCTGAGTCCCAGGACAGGAAACAGGAAGTGCTAAAATACTGATCCTCTCTGTGTTGCTCCTCTCAGCCTGCTGAACAACTACATGATGTGGACGCTGACTCAGAAGAGCGTCGCCAGCCTGGATCAGCGCTTCGAGAACGCTCAGGACAAGCTGCTGGAGAGCCTGTACGGCACCAAGAAGGTACTGATACTGTACTAAGAAGGTACTGATACTGTACTAAGAAGGTACTGATACTGTACTGATACAGCACCAAGAAGGTACTGATACTGTACTAATAAGGTACTGATACTGTACTGATACAGCACCAAGAACGTACTGATACAGCACCAAGAGGGTACTGATACTGTACTGATACAGCACCAAGAACGTACTGATACAGCACCAAGAAGGTACTGATACTGCACCAAGAAGGTACTGATACTGTACTGATACAGCACCAAGAAGGTACTGATACTGTACTAATAAGGTACTGATACTGTACTGATACAGCACCAAGAACGTACTGATACAGCACCAAGAGGGTACTGATACTGTACCAAGAGGGTACTGATACTGTACCAAGAACGTACTGATACAGCACCAAGAGGGTACTGATACTGTACCAAGAGGGTACTGATACTGTACTGATACTGTACCAAGAGGGTATTGATACTGTACTGATACTGTACCAAGAGGGTACTGATACTGTACCAAGAAGGTACTGATACAGCACCAAGAGGGTACTGATACTGTACCAAGAGGGTACTGATACAGCACCAAGAGGGTACTGATACTGCACCAAGAAGTACTGTACCAAGAGGGTACTGATACAGTAGTAATAATATTGTTTGAAAAATCTCACTCGTCCCCGGCTTGGTCTTCAATATCAGGATACATGTCTTTATTATCCTTGCAATAATGGAAGTAGTCGTCACACACAGGGCTGCGTGGGACACATAGCTCCCTGAGTCCTCCAGAGGCTGATATACAAGAGAGGGAGTTCCAGTCACAAGATGGAGGAACACCGGCTCAGGCCTGCGTGAGCAATGAGCATGGCCGTCACAAGCCTCTCTCTCTAGATTCTCTGTCATCATGCCACTCTCTTCAACACAGGGTCTCATGAGCGTCATCTATGTAGTCAGACATCCGGCTACCTGCACAGCCACGTAGGGCCTCTGTTACCACGTGCTAAGCAACATTCAGTATTTTCCCAACAGCTGTATCAACAGCTGTATCAACAGCTGTTGATACTGCTGTTGATACTGCAGGAGAGCCTGTACGGCACCAAGAAGGTACTGATACTGCTGCTGTCTCTCGTTGTAACTGGTTCTCCTGGCTGCCTCTCGGTTTCAGTCTTGCACGCCCCGCTGGCAGACCTGCATCGGGAACACCGACGACACGCTGGGCTTCGCTCTGGGATCGCTGTTCGTGAAGGAGACCTTCGACAAACACAGCAAAGACATCGTGAGTTCCCCCTGAAATAAGAACGCTGATAAAGGAGAACGCTGAGAGTGAGGCTCATCTTGTGTTTCTCTCTCAGGCCGAGGAGATGATTAATGAGATCCGCTCGGCGTTTAAAGGCGCTCTGGACCGCCTGGGCTGGATGGACCCCCACACCAAACGAGCTGCCAAAGACAAGGTACACACACACACTCCTCCCCGAGTTGAAGCTATGGTTCTCCGAGCTTTCAGATAAAAGTAGCCGAGTACAACTGGTCACATGATCTGTGTAGAGTAGGGTTTGAACGCACCACCTGTAGATCATCAGGGGATTAAATCAGTGTCCAGGTGTTCCCAGGTGTCTCTGCTGATTAGTTCCCGTTTGTCTCGTTAGGCCGACGCCATCTACGATATGATCGGTTTCCCAGAATTCATCCTGGATCCCAAAGAGCTGGACGACGTGTACGACGGGGTGAGTGTGTCGCTGTCTTCTTATATTTGAAATGTTTTACATATTGTTTATGTTTTATACACTTCCTAAGTCGTGGTGATAAACCCGTTATCTTGTGTTTCAGTACGAGGTGTCGTACGACAGCTTCTTCATGAACATGCTGAACTTCTACAACTTCTCCTCCAGAGTGATGGCCGACCAGCTGAGGAAGACCCCCAACAAAGACCAGTAATACACACACACACACACACACACACACACACACACACACACACACACACACACACACACACACACACTTACTCTGTATTTGAATTCAGAATAAAATAATAAATATAACAGAATAAATCAAATTCCCCCGAAATATATGACTTCTGGGATTGTTGTCGCACTGGTCAATCATCAATTCAAATCAAAGCATCAATTATCTCCTCACCTCCTCTCCTTGTCTCCTTGCCTCCTCTCCTCCCTCCTCCCCTCCCTCAGGTGGAGTATGACCCCCCCCACAGTAAATGCCTACTACATGCCCACTAAGAACGGCATCGTCTTCCCCGCCGGGATCCTGCAGGCTCCTTTCTACGCCCACGACCACCCCAAGTCTGTTCCTCGTCCTCTATGATAACATATATCCACCTGTCTCTCTCACCTGTCTCACCTGTCTCTCTCACCTGTCTCTCTCTCACCTGTCTCACCTGTCTCTCTCACCTGTCTCACCTGTCTCTCTCACCTGTCTCTCTCACCTGTCTCACCTGTCTCTCTCACCTGTCTCACCTGTCTCTCTCACCTGTCTCTCTCACCTGTCTCACCTGTCTCTCTCACCTGTCTCTCTCACCTGTCTCTCTCACCTGTCTCTCTCACCTGTCTCACCTGTCTCTCTCACCTGTCTCTCTCACCTGTCTCTCTCACCTGTCTCACCTGTCTCTCTCACCTGTCTCTCTCACCTGTCTCACCTGTCTCTCTCACCTGTCTCTCTCACCTGTCTCACCTGTCTCTCTCACCTGTCTCTCTCTCACCTGTCTCTCTCACCTGTCTCTCTCACCTGTCTCTCTCACCTGTCTCACCTGTCTCTCTCACCTGTCTCACCTGTCTCTCTCACCTGTCTCTCTCTCACCTGTCTCACCTGTCTCTCTCACCTGTCTCTCTCACCTGTCTCACCTGTCTCTCTCTCACCTGTCTCACCTGTCTCTCTCACCTGTCTCTCTCACCTCTCTCACCTGTGTCTCTCACCTGTCTCACCTGTCTCTCTCACCTGTCTCACCTGTCTCTCTCACCTGTCTCACCTGTCTCTCTCACCTGTCTCACCTGTGTCTCTCACCTGTCTCACCTGTCTGTCTCACCTGTCTCACCTGTCTGTCTCACCTGTCTCTCTCACCTGTCTCATCGGTCTGTCTCACCTGTCTCTCTCACCTGTCTCACCTGTCTCACCTGTCTCACCTGTCTCACCTGTCTCTCTCACCTGTCTCTCTCACCTGTCTCTCTCACCTGTTTCTCTCACCTGTCTCACCTGTCTGTCTCACCTGTATCTCTCACCTGTCTCATCTGTCTGTCTCACCTGTCTCTCTCACCTGTCTCTCTCACCTGTCTCACCTGTCTCTCTAACCTGCAGCATAACACACTACAGGGGGGTCAAATATTCAACATGTAGATATCAGACCACCCCAAGTTTGTTCCACATCCACCTGTCTCACTAGTCTCACTTGTCTCACCTCTCTCACCTGTCTCACCTGTCTAACTCACCTGTAGAGCAGCTTTACACACTGCAGGGTCCAATATTAAACAGGTTTTATGACGTGTTGTGTTTAAATATGCTAAAGAGGCGTTGTGTAATGTGTGTGTTTTCAGGGCGTTGAACTTCGGGGGGATCGGGGTGGTGATGGGTCACGAGCTCACGCACGCCTTCGATGATCAGGGTGAGTTCAATTCCTGTCACATGGTCACTTCCTGCTGTGTGTACCAAACCCAGAGGAAGTGCTCTAGACTCTGAGGAAAATATTCACAGTGGCCAAACGGCGGTACTACAACTCCCGTATCAGTGAGCTAAAAGCTGAATCCAGATTTATTTTCTCTCTCCATTCATTCTACTGAGCCGAGAGTGGGAGATCGGGCGGGGCTTAATGACAGGAGGTGGGGCTTAAAGGGAAACTCAACTGCGTTCTACGAGCTACATACAGGTTCTTCTGCTCTGACAGCAAGGCATGCTGGGTAATCTGTGACGTTTTGCTCTCGAATGTCTGACCATTTTGTCCTTGTGCGCCAATGAGCAGCTCTCATAGGAAAGAACAAGGCCTCCAACGCTGGATCCAGTTCTTATTAAACATCCATGTTGTTTACGGCCTAACAATGACATATTAAAGGGCCTACGTTCAGCAGAGAGTCATTGTAAAAACATTGTTTTAATTTAAACATGAGTTATTATTTAACCCCTTATGGTTAGACAGTGTGGACCTGTGTCTCAAATACACGTTTTTCAAGTAATCACATATAAGTTATATAAATAGTTAGTTTATCTTCTTAAAAACTGTTTTAATTTAATAAACGTTCATTCAAAAGCTAAAAACATGTTTATTTTGAAAATTGTGTAATTTTTTATTTATTATCTTTTAAAAAAAACATTATGCATGCTTCTTAGTTAATATTAAGCAGTCATTGGCTCTTATCTTGCTGTAACAAACGCACATATTCCCCTCTGTGGGATAAATAAAGGTATTCTGATACTGGCTCTGGAAAGAAAAAGGTTCTGTCTTTGGTAAGTTGGTTGATAGAGCTGGTGACGTTCTGCAGTAAAACCAATATCCCTGGCAGCCCACAGTGTTTTAACGACAAAGTTAATGAGCTCACTTCCTGTTAATTAAGACGTCCTTCCTCCCCCTGCAGGTCGCGAGTACGATAAAGAAGGGAACTTGCGGCCGTGGTGGCAGAACTCGTCGGTGGAGGCGTTTCGTGAGAGAACCGAGTGCATGACGGATCAGTACAGCCGCTACACCGTCAACGGAGAACACGTCAATGGTAAACAGACGCTCGGAGAAAACATCGCCGACAACGGAGGACTGAAGGCTGCGTACAACGTGAGTATGAACGCTACGACCATATGAGTGTCATAAAGTGCATTTATGAAAATACTTTTTGGTTGCAGGACTTTTACATAGTATTTTTGCATTTAGTGCGTTTTTTTACCTCTCTTACATCATCATGACTAACTCGATGTTTTCCCCTCAGGCTTATCGGTCGTGGGTGCAGAAGAACGGAGAGGAGAAGAGACTTCCTGCCGTTAACCTGACCAACGATCAGCTTTTCTTTGTTGGTTTTGCTCAGGTGAGACAAACAAAAACAACCTCAGATAGCTTACAGAGAAGCGGAGTCCCACAGGGCGACATGCTGGGGCCACTTCGGTTTCTTTTCCAGCAACCTGAAGTTATATGCTGATAACACGCTGAAGTATTTACAATGGAGGGATGATTCATAAGATGTTAAAGACACTAAAGCTGTTCTCAAAGCTGCTTTATTGGTCTGAACACATGTTTTCAGCGTCAACGCAACTGTTTTAGTTAAGATATCTACCTCATGAAATTACGATTTTTCACTAACTTCCCTCAAATGTTTTATTGGATTATTTGTACAATGTGATCACATGATTCCTTCTGATATTTTTGCAGATCTGCTGTAAGCTAGCTAGCTAAAGTAGCTAACCTAGTCATTTCAAATATACTGACAAACACTTACCGTTGTGAAAGAGACTAACTATATATACAACAACTTTGATGATGTTAGCAACACAATTCAATATGTTTTTTTACTTTAAACAAAAAAAAGTAATTTTATGGACAATTCATTAATTATTTAAAGTTTTGTTTTTTCACTTCTTTCAGGTCTGGTGTTCAGTGCGGACACCGGAGAGCGCTCACGAGGGTTTAGTGACCGACCCCCACAGCCCCCCCCGATACCGGGTCATCGGCACGCTCGCCAACTCTCCAGACTTCAGCCGCCATTTCAACTGCCCCGTAGGGACGCCCATGAACACCGGGGGGCGGTGTGAGGTCTGGTAGACGGAGCTAAGAGGAGTTGATTAGTCTGGAAATATATCCTCATTAACAAATGGCAGGAGTCTTAATTAGAGGAAGTTATCTCGGGGTTATCTTGAAGTTATCTGGAGCTTTTAATTTGTCAGGAAACTTAAAAATATACCCTTCTTTAACAAACGGCTAGTGTCTTAATTAGTGGAGGTTATCTGGAGGTTATGTGGAGGTTATGTGGAGGTTTTCAGGTGTGCCTTGGGGGTGTAACCTTCAGTTTCTCCCGCTAATATAAATCTATGAATTAGAGAGGGTCGGACTGACTTCCTGTCTGGAAATGAAACGGACTTCACACGAAGGACTGACGATGAAGACGTTAGTGATGAAGAGGAAGTCACATGGGACGATGTTGCTGATTTCTGCTTTATCACCGTCATTAATTATTATTATTGTTATTATTATTATTGGGCTTTGGTTCGTGTGTGTGTGTGTGTGTGTGTGTGTGTACTTGTGTGTTGTGAGAAAGCGCTCTCTCTGATGACATCACTGTGATGACCTCAAACTAATTTGAACTGTGACATCACCATCTGATTAATTATTCAATTAAGGGACTTTTAGGGCAACGTTCTTGGAGGTTAAACATTTAAAAGGTTGATAAATCAAATCATTATACTGTGACATATTATTAAAGATTTAAGTGGGTTATTTTTAGGTATATAAACTAATACATTTTAACAAATTAAACCACGCAGATCAACTGATCTACAACAACCCATTCACTTCCCCCATTATATGAAAGGGTTTAAATGGGTAATTTGTGTGATTTTCTGGGCTTTTAAGGAACAAAAAAAGCCGTAATTTGACCAAAGACCATAAAAACTCTCCCCTTTATTTTAAGAGTATTTTATAGCATAGATTTATGAATGGCTTTCATGGTTTTTGGTCATTTTAAAGGATTTATTTACCGTTATTATGTTCTTAAATCCATGCAGATCATCTCATACAAAACCCATTGGCTTTAGATTAATTACATGGAGGAGGAAAACACCCTAAAATTGACCAAATTTCATTTAAAATATTAAAAGCATTTTTAAGGTTTGAATTAAGGAATGGCTTTAATGATATTTTGTCCATATACAGTAAAGAGTTGTTAATACCCTTTAAAAAAAAATAAACTTTGCATATAAATGAATGTTCCCCTTAAAATCCCATTACAATGACTTTAATATGTTTATTTTATTTGTTCAATTTGACGCCTTAAATCGAATTATTTGAAAACGTAATTTGTAATGTTGCCTATCATTCTAATTATAATGCCTTGATTTGATTAATTCCATTAATGAATCCTTAATATGACATCATCATCTAAATATTACCATTTATCATCCCCTTAAACGCTGTCCCTGAAAATATACGGCATTTTAATGCAGATTTAAGAAAGTGTTTTATCCTCTTAAAAAACCTTAATTGAATCATTGAGCAGATTTAAGGTAGAAAGCATGAAACCACCGATCAGAGTTTATTTATCGAGTGCCCTAACAATCTGACTTCATTATAGAACCGACAAAAACGCCTTAAAATGATAAATAACTCTTTAAAATCTTATAAACTATAAAACAAATAGATGATAGATGGAGTGTGAGGCGTTCAGGGACTACAATGAGCCTGGGGCATCGAGAAACTTATACATTCTCTAAAACATGGGGCGTTCAGGGACTAATTGAAGCACGGGCGTTCAGGAATCCAATCGAATATACGGCGTTCAGAGACTAAAAGGATCACGGGGCGTTCAGAGACTAAAAGGATCATGGGGCGTTCAGAGACTAAAAGGATCACGGGGCGTTCAGGAACCAACATTGACATGGGGCTTTGAGGGACTCATTTAAACAGGTGGCGTTCAGGAACTAAAACGTGCGTGGTGTAAAAAAGTATTAGCTTTTGTTTTTATTTGAATCGTTTTCCCTAAACTCTCAAATGTTTAACTTTTAGAAAAGAAACCCTGAACATCACACGACTCGAGTTACAGTTTATGAAATAATTAAAGTATTTAAAATATAATATTTAGTGAAGATTAAAGCGCTACAGATTATCATCAGTTAGTTAAAAGACATGTTACCTCAACTACATTACCCACAATCCACTAGTGTTGCTGCTGTCCAGTGCAGTGACAGCAGGAGGAGCTGGTTAAACACTGTGTGTGTGTGTGTGTGTGTGTGTGTGTGTGTGTGTGTGTGTGTGTGTGTGTGTGTGTGTGTGTGTGTGTGTGTGTGTGTGTGTGTGTGTGTGTGTGTGTGTGTGTGTGTGTGTGTGTGTGTGTGTGTGTGTGTGTGTGTGTGTGTGTGTGTGTGTGTGTGTGTGTGTGTGTGTGTGTGTGTGTGTGTGTGTGTGTGTGTGTGTGCTCTTGATGACATCACCGTCCCGTGCAGCTCCTTGTGTGTCGATGTTTGTTCAGCAGAGGAAGAAGCTGCTTCCTGCCAAAGACGTGTGTGTGTGTACAGTAGGATAAACTTCAGCTTGTTGAATCCCTGTGTGCTCTCGTCCAATCAGAGCGCTGCGTTACAAACATAATAAACAAAATAAAACCCAAAGGTCTCTCATTATTAAAAATCCCATAATACACGTGTCATACACATACCTTCAAAATTAAAGAACGTTCAATCTTGTGTTTCTATATATATGTCTTATTATATATTAACTTCTGAAATACAAAGTAATATAATGATTAAATGAAAGTCATTTTATTGTGTTCGATGTTTCATCTCCTCACAGATTGTTTTATTAGAAAAAATGCACTTTATTATTTATTATTGCAGTTAACAAGGCGTCACACACGAGTTAAAATACACAGAATACATATTCCATAGTATCCATAGAATACACATTATAAATAAAATACACTGGATGTATGCCAGGAGGCTGTGGCGCAATGGACTAGTGCGTTGGTGTTGGGATCAGGGGGTCTCAGGTTCAAACCCCACTGCAGTCAGCATGTCGTTGTGTCCCTGAGACACTTCACCCCAAAGTGCTCCTGAGGGGATTGTCCACAGTGTTGAGAGCAAGTAAGTAGCATGTAACATGTCATGTATAAATATATTACAGCATGTTAATGCAGTCTTTTACATTTGTTATTATCAATATTAGGATTACTTTAATAACACCACAGAGTATTTTAAATAATATTCACTGAAGTAACTTTTGGGTTTAATTATAATATTTAAGTCAAATAAAAAAAAAACTGCAGATGAGTGTTTGTTTTTGGTGGAGACACGGATGCAGGGGGCGGGGCATACATGGGGGTGGGGCTTACACGCAGACACACACACACACACACACACACACACACACACACACACAGTATTTGCTCCGGGCTGCAGGTAAGTCCTTCTGCAGGAGGAAGTTTCTACTTTCTACATTCTTTAGTTTATTTATTAAAACGTGTCTACGCTGTTCTTGTCTAATACTCTATACCTTACACAGTGTGAAAATACTCAAATGTCACTGCAGTAAAAGTACTATAAGTAAACTGTCAAATACTCAGTTAGTGTTCAATGTTACTTCATTAAAAGTACTCGTATCACATTATGAAAAGTACTCTGTTTTGGTCAAATGTTCCTGCAGTAAAAGTACAAACACTAGTACTATACAAAAGTACTATAAGTACATTGTCGAATACTCAGTTAGTGTTCAATGTTACTTCATTAAAAGTACTCTGTTTTGGTCAAATGTTCCTGCAGTAGAAGAAGTACTAATAACACGCCGTAAGAAAATGTTACGGCAGAAAGAAAAGCACCACAACAAACGTGAATATTCTCTGAGATTAAAGTTGTATATTCACAAGAAAGAGAAGTACGAGAAGGTATTCTTTGAGATTCATTATAATAACTTTATGACGGTAATCTGAGAACAGTCAAGTTTTCCTCATACATTTTCCACTTAAAAAATATCTAACCTTTTTTCTTGTAATGTCTGATTAAATCTTGGAGAATATCCCTTTTTTTATTTTCCATGAGTTTTATATCTCAGGAAATATACAGTTACGTTCTCGTTAATGTGCGATTGTAATCTGAAAAGTATTCAATGATTTATCTCGCACATTTACGACTTTATTTTTTTATATCTCTTTTTATTATAAATTAATTATTTAATATTGGAAAGTTATTTACTCATCAATAGACCACATTAATCTCAGGGAATGTACAACTTAAAAAAAAAGAATATCTGATTTAATCTTAGAAAAATATTGATCGTTTTATAATAGCAACAAATACTTTTTCTCATACGACTCCAGTAGATATTATTAATGATGGATAAGGTTGTTCCTGCAGGAGGATGAGGCGTCGAGGCGAGGCGAGGGAGGACAGCGACACGCTCATCGCCATGGAAACGGAGGCGGAGAAAAACTACGGCAGTGTTGCCACGGTAACCGACGCGATCAATAACAAGCCTATTGGGACGGTAGACACATGACCACACTGCAAGTTTCTCCATGGGGTGTTAAATAATAATTCACACAATTCACGCCAAAGCTAGCTAGATATGAGCTAATGCAAGCTAATTAAGTAGTTCGAAAGATAGTTAACGTAAGCTAGTTAAGTAGTTAGAAAGATAGTTAACGTAAGCTAGTTAACTAGTTAGAAAGATAGTTAACGTAAGCTAGTTGTGTGATAGGGAGCTAATGTAAGCTAGTTAAGTAGTCAGAAAGATAGTTAACGTAAGCTAGTTAAGTAGTTAGAAAGATAGTTAACGTAATCTAGTTAAGTAGTTAGAAAGATAGTTAACGTAAGCCAGTTAAGTAGTTAGAAACAGTTATCGTAAGCTAGTTAAGTAGTTAGAAACATAGTTAACGTAAGCTAGTTGTGTGATAGGGAGCTAATGTAAGCCAGTTAAGTAGTCAGAAAGATAGTTAACGTAAGCTAGTTAAGTAGTTAGAAAGATAGTTAACGTAAGCCAGTTAAGTAGTTAGAAACAGTTAACGTAAGCTAGTTAAGTAGTTAGAAAGATAGTTAACGTAAGCTAGTTGTGTGATAGGGAGCTAATGTAAGCTAGTTAAGTAGTCAGAAAGATAGTTAACGTAAACTAGTTAAGTAGTTAGAAAGATAGTTAACGTAAGCTAGTTGTGTGATAGGGAGCTAATGTAAGCTAGTTAAGTAGTCAGAAAGATAGTTAACGTAAGCTAGTTAAGTAGTTAGAAAGATAGTTAACGTAAGCTAGTTGTGTGATAGGGAGCTAATGTAAGCTAGTTAAGTAGTCAGAAAGATAGTTAACGTAAGCTAGTTAAGTAGTTAGAAAGATAGTTAACGTAAGCCAGTTAAGTAGTTAGAAACAGTTAACGTAAGCCAGTTAAGTAGTTAGAAACAGTTAACGTAAGCTAGTTAAGTAGTTAGAAAGATAGTTAACGTAAGCTAGTTGTGTGATAGGGAGCTAATGTAAGGTAATTAAGTAGTCAGAAAGATATTTAACGTAAGCTAGTTAAGTATTTAGAAAGATAGTTAACGTAATCTAGCTAAGTAGTTATAAAGATAGTTAACGTAAGCCAGTTAAGTAGTTAGAAACATAGTTAACGTAATCTAGTTTCGTGATAGGGAGCTAATGTAAGGTAATTAAGTAGTCAGAAAGATATTTAACGTAAGCTATTTGCGGACAGTACAGTAATTTACAAATATGTAAAATAATAATAATAAATTATAAATAATCATTTATCCACACAATTCTTATGCAATAAGAATTGGACCCCCCCCCCAAATATTAAATAATAATAACAGAGTGAATTTATAAATAAAACATCACTAGTTATCACCCCCAAATACATCAAATAAAGTTTTAAGCACATTGTTAGTATATCAGTATTTATGGACTTAATTATTATTAACTCTTAGATTTTCCTCAAAATACACATAAAATCTCTTAAAATGCTCGTTTCGTTGTTTCGTCTTTCGGCCGATCAAAAGGGAAATAAAACACTTCTCTCTTAGAAGATGTGTTTCTGAAATCCTTGCTGAAGGAGATAAGTTTTGAATGACTCTAGAGGTTTCTCGATACTCTAATTTCCCCTCCTCGACTCCTCGGTCCTCCGGTTGTGACCCGGAAATTGATTTCAGCGCGCCATGTTGAAGGACATCTCATTTCTCTAAATGCACATCGAGGACCGAGCATCGAGGAGGCTCTCTGGAGGAGCTCTAACGAGGAGACACTGATGGGTCCTCCACGGTCCTCCACGGCTCATGCATTTCCGGGAACGGTGGAAGCGTTACGCACGGCCGGACTTATCTCAGCCAATGACAGCTCTGCATGCATCCCCTGGATATTATTTTAGTAACCGCTTGAACGGCACGCGATGTTTACAAAGAGAACAGCTGTGAGGTCTGTGCAGAAAGCAGAGCAGTGTGTATAATATATATCACTCAGTAGAACAGACCTACTCTCTTTATCTGCTTTAGTTTAGTAGATATCTACAAACAAAGAGTCGATATTTTTCTAAGACCATTTAGTGCTTCACAAAATAAAATACACAACGGCTGATTACGCTTTAGGAGCTGTGTGTGTGGTACAGTGTGTAGGTGTGTGTGGTACAGTGTGTAGGTGTGTGTGGTACAGTATGTAGGTGTGTGTGTGGTACAGTGTGTAGGTGTGTGTGGTACAGTGTGTAGGTGTGTGTGGTACAGTGTGTAGGTGTGTGTGTGGTACAGTGTGTAGGTGTGTGTGTGGTACAGTGTGTAGGTGTGTGTGGTACAGTGTGTAGGTGTGTGTGTGGTACAGTGTGTAGGTGTGTGTGGTACAGTGTGTAGGTGTGTGTGTGTGGTACAGTGTGTAGGTGTGTGTGGTACAGTGCGTAGATGCGGCGGACAGACGGGTCTCAGTTGGTTTGGTGTCCTATGCTTACTTTTAATACTACAACTTTTGGCCCGTCATTTCAATTCCCCATTTCAGCGACCAGAGAGAGGGGGGGGTTACGTTATTATGAGAGTGCTCTCATACTGGTTTGATTCTGAAATTGTATATATTTATATAATATATGTGTGTATGTCCGCATCTGTAGCCTGTTATTGTCTCATTATATCACACTGTCAATTAATTAAAAGTAAATATATAAGTGGTCATGAACACATCTGTCCATCAGACAGAGGGCTGCTGCGCCTCCTGACCGCTCAGAGGAGAGGAGTTCTCATTTCTCTAACCGCCTGCTGCTTCCCCTCCTCTCCTCGGTTCCCCTCCTCAGTCCTCCGCTCGCATCTCCTGTGGGCGGGACTTAGTATCGAGGATAGGAGTCGAGGAAAGGAGTCGAGGAGGGGAAATTAGAGTATTGAGAAACCTCTTGTGAGTTTAGCTGCAGCAGGAAACAGGAAGTGAGGCGGAGTTGTTTATAAAGGACTGAGTGACGAGGTGTTTGTTTTACTCCATTAGCAACAATCACAGGAAGAGTCCAATCTGCTCTCATTAATGGCAACAAGGCAAAAATAAAAACACGCTGATTGCAAAGGGAAATAAATAACTGCACGTTATGTTTATCCTAAAAAGGCGAGGAACGGGTCAGCCTAGTGTTCTCACCTTAAGCTTGTGTTGGTTCTTGCTGTTAAGGTTGAGCTTTATCAACCTTTAATTGCTAAAGAAACAGTTTTTACAAATTCTAACTTTTTCTGAAAATCTAATTCCCCCAACATTCTGACTTTCTTAAAAAATGTCAAAATTCTGGCTTCATCTGAAAAGTTTGACTTTTCTTTCAACATTTGGACTTTTCCCAAATGTGGCATTTCTTGAAAATCTGGAAATATTTACCTTTTTTAGAAAATCTCTAAATGTTGACTTTCTTCCAAAAAATTGGACATTTCTCAAACTATGAAAATAACGTATTTTTTCTAAAAATTACGTTTTTTTTTCCACAAAATTAAGAATTTATCTCAAAATTACGTTTTTTCAGAAATGTCTCATAATTCTGACTTTTTTCAGAAATTGCTCAAAATTCTGACTTTTTCTCAACATCTTATAATATCCAACTTTTTTCTCACCTTAAGCTTGCAAATCTCATTTCAAAATGTTGATCTTCTTCTCAATATGTGGACATTTCTAAAAATCCCCCAAAAAATGTTTCCCTAAAAATCAGTTTTTTTTCCACTAAATAAAAAAATTAAGAATTTATCTAAAAGTCTCAAAATTACGATTTAGCTCAAAGAAATTTTTCAAAACCCTGACTTTTCCTAAAATCTCCAAATTAAGATTTTATCTCAAAATCTCAGAATTCTGACTTTTTTCAAAATGTTTTCAAAATTCCGATTTTGTTTTTGCCCCTCAAAATCTAAAAATTCAATAATATTTTTCAAAATTCAATTTGACCCTCAAAATCCTGATTTTTTTCTCAAAATCCCAGAATGCACCTGTCCAGCCTCCGGACAGGAACGTCTTCAGTGACGGGTCGACTCGAGTCGGTGAGTAAAAACACACTGATGACGCTTCGTGGTGTTTACACGTATTTAAATTCATATTCCGTTGTGTTTTGAGCTTCTTCAGCGTTTTGTATTTGCATCATTTGGTTTCTGCAGCTTTTAGTAAACGCTGCATGTCTCCTCAAGTTGCTGAATGTTCTCTAAACGCTGCATGTCTCCTCAAGTTGCTGAATGTTCTCTAAACGCTGCCATGTCTCCTCAAGCTGCTGAATGTTCTCTAAACGCTGCCATGTCTCCTCAAGCTGCTGAATGTCCTCTAAACGCTGCCATGTCTCCTCAAGCTGCTGAATGTCCTCTAAACGCTGCCATGTCTCCTCAAGCTGCTGAATGTCCTCTAAACGCTGCCATGTCTCCTCAAGTTGCTGAATGTTCTCTAAACGCTGCATGTGATGTTGCTGGAGATGTGTCTTCATATGGAACACTTGGGTTTCTATATCTGCGTCCTTTCTGAAGCTGCAGCAGGTTTGGATCAATGCATTTAGATGCAAGAATACATGTAATTGAGTTTTTAATCTTTGAGTTGGTGCTGTGATATATTATTGCCATATTGTGTGAGTCCATAGTATTTAGAAATAATAGTGACATTAAGTTTTAGTACGCTGTAGTGTTTCTTCTCACCTGTTGCTTTTGTTTGATTAACGTTGGATTTTAATTCTGAATGATCTTAACGAGGAACAGGTTCTCCCTGTGTGACATGGTTAAACCGTACACCCCAGCACGTGCACTCCGCTCTGCATCAGCCAAACAGCTCGCTGCACCCGCACTGCGAGGGGGACCCAAGTTCCCGTCAGCAAAAACACGTGGGTTTGCTATCCTGGCTCCAAAATGGTGGAATGAGCTCCCCATTGAAATCAGGACAGCAGAAAGCTTACACATCTTCCGACGCAAACTGAAAACTCATCTCTTTAGACTCCACTTCGAGCGATAAAATTACTAACAAAGCACTTATATACTAATAAAGGGCTGGCTTTCTAAATGCCAGTTGAGTAGCACTTGAAATGTTTGGCTCTATGAAACCTGATGTACTTATATGATTCTGTTTTCTTAAAGGTTGTATCTTCCTGGTCGAATGCACTTATTGTAAGTCGCTTTGGATAAAAGCGTCAGCTAAATGCAATGTAATGTAATGTAAAAACATCACCGAGTAGTCAGCCAATAGCAGGAGAGTGAGTGTGCACATGGTCTGAATGCTGTGCTCCCATTGTACAGACTTCGTGTTGGTGTGGGAGGAGCCTCTGAGTTTACAGGTGGAGGAGGGTTCAAGCCCCGCCCACAGGGAGTGGAGGCAGGTGTTTCTGCAGAAACTGAGAAACAGCGGACTGCTGCAGGAGCAGGTGAGCGAAACAAACACACCTGCAGTCAAACTACATGGAGGCAGAACATCACCTGAGTATAAATAAACACATGAATTTATAAATGCAGGAATGAACAAAGAAAATAATAAATAAATGTATAAATAAATACGGGAATAATTTAATAAATAATCATTTATAATAAACACAATATATCTGTTTTATCCTTAACTTGTATTTATTTATATATGTATTTCTTTATTTCTGTATTTAATCTTGTATTTGTTTATTTCTGTATTTATTTATTCTTTTATTTATGCATTCATTTATTTATTTATACTTATGTGATGTTCCGTCCTCTAAAAAACGTCAACACTCGACACCAACATGAACCAATGTGTCTGACCGGATGTTCTACATTTTGAGTTTTCCCCAAATGTGGCATTTCCTAAAAATCTGGAAATATTTACCTTATTCAGAAAAATCTCAAAATGTGAGCATTTCTCAAAATCTTAAAATTGGGTTTTTTTATATCTCAAAATCTCAAAATTCTGACTTTTTTCTCAAAATCTTAAAATATCTACTATTTTTCTCAAATGTGTAGAATATCCACTTTTGTTCTCCCCTTAGGCTTGTGTTGGTTCTTCCTGTTAAAGTTGAGTTGCTATTACTTTACATAGCGTCGTCAGCTTTATCAACCTTTAATTGCTAAATGTTAGCATTAACGTCGTTAGCATTGACTTTTGGTTTAACATCGGACCTGAGAGTCCTGTGTTGGTTTCAGGCCAGGCTTCTCCGCCCAACACACTCTGTGATATTTATACAACGCACAGAAAAGTGTTGGCTTTGGAGTTTGTTGAAAACCCGCTGTGTGGATGCTAAAGGGCTGCGCCGTGCTTTACCGGCTTAAACTCAGACTTAAAGAATGTCCGTATTCAGCTAAAACCCTAAAACAGGGCTCGGCAACCTTTAAGATATGAAGTGCCATTCAAAAAAATAATTGTGATCAGTGTGCCTGGAGCGTGGATTTCACGTCAAACAACAAAATAGATTCAAAGTTGAGATGTGTTTTATTTACTTTCACTGAATGATAAGTGAAACAATAAAAGAGTCTTCAGTGGTCAGAAAACTCCGGGAGATGTTGAGGAAAGAGACAATATCTCAAATAACAATCGAAAAATCTATTTCAATAAAGAAATTATGTAAAATAACTCAAGGACAAGGTAGATATATTTTTGGAATATATGCCAATTTTAAAAACATATATTTCAAGGAATATTCTAAAAAAATAACAGGTTGGAAAAATGTTGTAAATATATATTTTATTTTTTAAAGTTTTAAAGGCAGAAGGGGACATTTGGAAATCATCATTAAAAAGTTATGAATATTAAAAATATATATATTTATTGAATATAAAAAATCTGAGAAACCAGGAGATTTCAAAAGAGAGTAAAAAAAGAGTTTAAATATTCTGATGTCAAAGTCGGAATATTTATCCATAAAACTAAATGGGGTGAAGCCTGCGAGCTAGTTCAGTCAACTGGAGCACCAATGATACATTAACACGTGACGCGCCTCGTCCCTCTCACAACCAACCAGACACATTCTCCTAAACATGGAGCTCTATGTGAGCTGCAGGTCTTCCTGCCTCTGCCTCGCTATGCTGCTGCTGCTGTGTTCACTTGCTATCGCTACGTTCATGTTCCTGCTGCTGTGTTCATGTTCCTGCTGCTGTGTTCATGTTCCTGCTGCTCGCCTGCCCCCCCCCCCACCACCCCAGCTTCCTCCCCAGCTCCACCCCAGCTTCCACCCCAGCTCCAGCCCAGCTCCACCCCAGCTCCACCCCAGCTCCACCCCAGCTTCCACCCCAGCTTCCACCCCAGCTCCAGCCCAGCTCCACCCCAGCTCCACCCCAGCTCAACCCCGGCTTCCACCCCAACTTCACCCGAGCTTCCACCCCAGCTTCCACCCCAGCTTCCTCCCCAGCTTCCACCCCAGCTTCCACCCCAGCTTCCACCCCAGCTTCCACCCCAGCTCCACCCCAACTTCACCCCAGCTTCCACCCCAGCTTCCACCCCAGCTTCCACCCCAGCTCCACCCCAACTTCACCCCAGCTCCACCCCAGCTTCCACCCCAGCTTCCACCCCAGCTCCACCCCAGCTCCACCCCAGCTTCCACCCCAGCTTCCACCCCAGCTCCACCCCAACTTCACCCCAGCTTCCACCCCAGCTTCCACCCCAGCTTCCACCCCAGCTTCAACCCCAGCTTCCACCCCAGCTTCCACCCCAGCTTCCACCCCAGCTCCACCCCAACTTCACCCCAGCTTCCACCCCAACTTCACCCGAGCTTCCACCCCAGCTTCCACCCCAGCTTCCTCCCCAGCTTCCACCCCAGCTTCCACCCCAGCTTCCACCCCAGCTTCCACCCCAGCTCCACCCCAACTTCACCCCAGCTTCCACCCCAGCTTCCACCCCAGCTTCCACCCCAGCTCCACCCCAACTTCACCCCAGCTTCCACCCCAGCTTCCACCCCAGCTTCCACCCCAGCTCCACCCCAACTTCACCCCAGCTCCACCCCAGCTTCCACCCCAGCTTCCACCCCAGCTTCCACCCCAGCTCCACCCCAGCTCCACCCCAGCTTCCACCCCAGCTTCCACCCCAGCTCCACCCCAACTTCACCCCAGCTTCCACCCCAGCTTCCACCCCAGCTTCCACCCCAGCTTCAACCCCAGCTTCCACCCCAGCTTCCACCCCAGCTTCAACCCCAGCTTCCACCCCAGCTTCCACCCCAGCTTCCACCCCAGCTCCACCCCAACTTCACCCCAGCTTCCACCCCAGCTTCCACCCCAGCTCCACCCCAGCTTCACCCCAACTTCACCCCAACTTCACCCCAACTTCACCCCAGCTCCACCCCAACTTCACCCCAACTTCACCCCAACTTCACCCCAACTTCACCCCAGGTTCCACCCCAACTTCACCCCAACTTCACCCCAACTTCACCCCAGGTTCCACCCCAACTTCACCCCAGCTTCACCCCAACTTCACCCCAGCTCCACCCCAGCTTCCACCCCAACTTCACTCCAGCTTCACCCCAGCTCCACCCCAGCTTCCACCCCAGCTTCCACCCCAACTTCACCCCAACTTCACCCCAACTTCACCCCAGGTTCCACCCCAACTTCACCCCAGCTCCACCCCAGCTTCCACCCCAACTTCACTCCAGCTTCACCCCAACTTCACCCCAGCTTCCACCCCAGCTCCACCCCAGCTTCCACCCCAACTTCACCCCAGCTTCACCCCAGCTTCCACCCCAGCTCCACCCCACCTCCACCCCAGCTCCGCCCCAGCTTCCACCCCAGTTCCAAAGTTCCAATATCTCAACAAAGAAGAATATTAGATTTTATTGGAGAAAAAAGCATTGTTATGTTTTTACATTTTATTTTCCTTAAAGAAGATTTTCTTCTTTAAAATAAAAATAAATAAAAAAAGTGTCTCTTCCGTGTCCCCGCAGAAAGACATCCTTCAGCAGAAGACAAAGATCTGTTTTGTCCTCCTCAACGCCCCTTGGAGTGTCCTCTGTTTCTATGCAGAGGACATCAGCCTCAGAGTCCCCCTGCAGGTCAGACATCACATTACATGTATCTTAAATCAACTATGTCCTCAGTGTGTCCTCAGTGTGTCCCCAGTGTGTCCTCATTGTGTCCTCATTGTGTCCTCAGTATGTCCTCAAAGTGTCCTTAGTGTGTCCTCAGTGTGTCCTCAGTGTGTCCTCAGAGTGTCCTTTGTGTGTCTTCAGTGTGTCCTGAAAATATCCTCAGTGTGTCTTCAGTGTGTCCTCAGTGTGTCCTTAGTGTGTCTTCAGTGTGTCCTCCGTGTGTCCTCAGTGTGTCCTTAGTGTATCCTTAGTGTGTCCTTAGTGTGTCCTCAGTGTATCCTCAGTGTGTCCTCAGTGTGTCCTCAGTGTATCCTCAGTGTGTCCTTAGTGTGTCCTCAGTGTATCCTCAGCGTGTTCTCAATGTGTCTTCAATGTGTCTTCAATGCATCCTCAGTGTATCCTCAGTGTGTCCTTAGTGTATCCTTATTGTATCCTCAGTGTGTCCTCAGTGTGTCCTTAGTGTGTCTTCACTGTGTCCTCCGTGTGTCCTCAGTGTGTCCTTAGTGTGTTCTTAGTGTGTCCTTAGTGTGTCCTTAGTGTATCCTCAGTGTATCCTCAGTGTGTCCTTAGTGTGTCCTCAGTGTATCCTCATTGTGTCCTTAGTGTATCCTCAGTGTGTCCTCAATGTGTCTTCAATGTGTCTTCAATGCATCCTCAGTGTATCCTCAGTGTGTCCTTAGTGTATCCTTATTGTATCCTCAGTGTGTCCTCAACGTGTCTTCAATGTGTCTTCAATGTGTCCTCTGTGTGTCCTCTGCAGGTTGTCCCCTCTCCGCTCACTAACTGGTCAGCGCAGGTTTTGTCCCGGTTGTCCATCCCCAACCCTTTTCTTCAGGACGTCCCTAACGCCCCCCCGGACTTCTACACCTGTCAGTTCAGAAACAACAAGCTGCAGAGGTGACCATTCAAATGTCTCTTTAGAAATACCAAAGTGTTCTCTGACATGAAGGAGTGAAAGACATCTAAAAGTGCGATGTCCTTAATAGAAACTAACATTCTGAATATTACAGAAAGAAGTTCAAACGCAACCTTTGAGCTTCACCACAGGATGAGCGCTGAGTGAGAGGTGTCAACGTGAATGTAGTGTAAATACGGTGTTTAACAAGAGCCAACACTCAAGAGCCAACACTCAAGAGCCAACACTCAAGAGCCAACACTCAGGAGCCAACACTCAAGAGCCAACACTCAAGAGCCAACACTCAAGAGCCAACACCCAAGAGCCAACACCCAAGAGCCAACACTCAAGAGCCAACACTCAAGAGCCAATACTCAAGAGCCAACACTCAAGAGCCAACACTCAAGAGCCAACACTCAAGAGCCAACACTCAAGAGCCAACATCTCTCCCATCAGGAGAAACTGCAGCTTCAGAAAGGATGCAGATATAAACAACCAAATGTGAAACATCTCCAGCAACAACACATGCAGCGTTTAGAGAACGTTCAGCAGCGTTTAGAGAACATTCAGCAGCGTTTAGAGAACGTTCAGCAGCTTGAGGAGACATGGCAGTGTTTAGAGAACATTCAGCAGCTTGAGGAGACATGCAGCGTTTAGAGAACGTTCAGCAGCGTTTAGAGAACGTTCAGCAGCTTGAGGAGACATGGCAGTGTTTAGAGAACATTCAGCAGCTTGAGGAGACATGCAGCGTTTAGAGAACATTTAGCAGCTTGAGGAGACATGCAGCGTTTAGAGAACATTCAGCAGCTTGAGGAGACATGCAGCGTTTAGAGAACATTCAGCAGCTTGAGGAGACATGCAGCGTTTAGAGAACATTCAGCAGCGTTTAGAGAACATTCAGCAGCTTGAGGAGACATGCAGCGTTTAGAGAACATTCAGCAGCTTGAGGAGACATGCAGTGTTTAGAGGACATTCAGCAGCTTGAGGAGACATGCAGCGTTTAGAGAACATTCAGCAGCTTGAGGAGACATGCAGTGTTTAGAGAACATTCAGCAGCTTGAGGAGACATGCAACGTTTAGAGAACATTCAGCAGCTTGAGGAGACATGCAGTGTTTAGAGGACATTCAGCAGCTTGAGGAGACATGCAGCGTTTAGAGAACATTCAGCAACTTGAGGAGACATGCAGCGTTTAGAGAACATTCAGCAACTTGAGGAGACATGCAGCGTTTAGAGAACATTCAGCAGCTTGAGGAGACATGCAGCGTTTAGAGAATGTTCAGCAGCTTGAGGAGACATGCAGCATTTAGAGAACATTCAGCAGCTTGAGGAGACATGCAGCATTTAGAGAACATTCAGCAGCTTGAGGAGACATGCAGCGTTTAGAGAACATTCAGCAGCTTGAGGAGACATGCAGCGTTTAGAGAACACTCAGCAGCTTGAGGAGACATGCAGCGTTTAGAGAATGTTCAGCAGCTTGAGGAGACATGCAGCGTTTAGAGGATGTTCAGCAGCTTGAGGAGACATGCAGCGTTTAGAGAACATTCAGCAACTTGAGGAGACATGCAGCGTTTAGAGAACATTCAGCAACTTGAGGAGACATGCAGCGTTTAGAGAACATTCAGCAGCTTGAGGAGACATGCAGCGTTTAGAGAATGTTCAGCAGCTTGAGGAGACATGCAGCGTTTAGAGAACATTCAGCAGCTTGAGGAGACATGCAGCGTTTAGAGGATGTTCAGCAGCTTGAGGAGACATGCAGCGTTTAGAGAACACTCAGCAGCTTGAGGAGACATGCAGCGTTTAGAGAATGTTCAGCAGCTTGAGGAGACATGCAGCGTTTAGAGAATGTTCAGCAGCTTGAGGAGACATGCAGCGTTTAGAGAATGTTCAGCAGCTTGAGGAGACATGCAGAGTTGACTGAAAGCTGCAGAAACCAAACGCTGAAGAAGCTCAGACACAACGGAGAGTCTCTGTGTCTTCGCTGAGCGTCAGAGGAGAAGGAGAGAGGAAAGCAGGGACATGTGAACTGAGGGTGGATGGGAAGCCTCTGGTTCTGTCAGCGATTCTTCGGGCTCTGCCACGGGCAGCAAACATCCCAGGGAGACTTAAAGAAGTGCTGCGGCTGTGAGGAGCTGGTTCGATGGCCCTCAGTGAATGTTTCTACACAAGCTGAAGATGGAACAAACTAATAATTATTATTCTTAAATCAATGTGATGCAGTCTTTATACTGGGTGGGGGTCTTCAGGTGCTCCTCCAGCTCAGTGTGCAGGAAACTAAACCCACCTCCCCTGAAGAGTCATGCCCATTCAAAAGCCTCCTCATTGTGTCTCCTCACCTCCTCATTGTGTCTCCTCACCTCCTCATTGTGTCTCCTCTCCTCCTCATTGTGTCTCCTCACCTCCTCATTGTCTCCTCACCTCCTCATTGTGTCTCCTCACCTCCTCATTGTGCCTCCTCACCTCCTCATTGTGTCTCCTCTCCTCCTCATTGTCTCCTCACCTCCTCATTGTGTCTCCTCACCTCCTCATTGTGCCTCCTCTCCTCCTCATTGTGTCTCCTCACCTCCTCATTGTGTCTCCTCCTCATTGTGTCTCCTCTTCTCCTCATTGTGTCTCTTCACCTCCTCATTGTGTCTCCTCACCTCCTCATTGTGTCTCCTCTCCTCCTCATTGTGTTTCCTCGCCTCCTCATTGTGTTCCTCACCTCCTCATTGTGTCTCCTCTCCTCCTCATTGTGTCTCCTCGCCTCCTCATTGTGTCTTCTCGCCTCCTCATTGTGTCTCCTCACCTCCTCATTGTGTCTCCTCTCCTCCTCATTGTGTCTCCTCGCCTCCTCATTGTGTTTCCTCTCCTCCTCATTGTTTCTCCTCACCTCCTCATTGTGCCTCCTCTCCTCCTCATTGTGTCTCCTCACCTCCTCATTGTGTCTCCTCCTCATTGTGTCTCCTCTTCTCCTCATTGTGTCTCCTCACCTCCTCATTGTGTCTCTTCACCTCCTCATTGTGTCTCCTCACCTCCTCATTGTGTCTCCTCACCTCCTCATTGTGTCTCCTCTCCTCCTCATTGTGTCTCCTCACCTCCTCATTGTGTCTCCTCACCTCCTCATTGTGTCTCCTCACCTCCTCATTGTGTCTCCTCACCTCTTCATTGTGTCTCCACACCTCCTCATTGTGTTTCCTCGCCTCCTTATTGTGTCTCCTCACCTCCTCATTGTGTTTCCTCGCCTCCTGTGGGCATCCTCCAGCTGCGTATCGGTTACTCACTTCGGGCGATACAATAATCGGAAGTAGTTTTGAGGACGCTGATTGGCTGCAGTTTATGACACACGTTCATATCTTGACTCAGCGATTGGCTAAGCTGCTGCAGAGACTCCGCGGGGCTCCATCGCCCCAGCACAGAACTTCGGTCATACAGTGTAGGAGGAAAAGCACATATATTGGGCAAATTACTTTTTTTTAAACACACAAATATTGCGAGTGTATATAATTAATTATTATTGTTATTAATAATAATGTTTGTGTGGTTTAGGGAGAGCGGCGCTCTATCGCCCCCTATGGGCCAGCCCCACTGAGGAGTTTGATCTTTCGTTTCTCTGATTGTGTCTGCAGGTTTCTGGGCAGCGACAACAAAGACACGTTCTTTAAAACCACTCAAAGACACCAGGTGGTGAGTTTGCCTTTATTAAGGGAGTGAACCCCCTGATGCTGTTTGGGGGTTCCTACTCCCGTCACATCGGTGGTGTGTTCAATTCAATGCTACTTCATATTTATATATTCTCCACTAGAGTTAATAAGCAGCTTTAGCTCCATTCAACACACAGCATCTCTGACTAAGTGGGGTTTGGGAAAGTCAAATTATTTTAATATTTGACAAAAAGCCCATCAGAACTGTGTTTGTCTGGATCAGTAAAATGCAGCTTGATGCAACAATATTATCTAGAGACACTTGTTATGCCTCACCACTCTGTCTGACGGCCGTATCATCCATTTAATGTTATCTGATCCAAATAAAACCCAATAACTTTATTTGCATAACAAGCATCGTATGTTCATTATAATCAATCTGTAGCTTCTGCTTTCAGGAATCTGCAAACACTTGTTGAAACAGAATACATGAAGCCCTACAGGAAGCTGGGCTGTTCTGTTCTTAAAGGATATTCAAGAAACTG
>NC_136902.1:94742273-94749773 GCF_949606895.1 Notothenia rossii | reverse complement strand
CTGTTTAGTAAACTACAGCAATCTGAAAGCCTGTACATTATTTATATCACACTTTATCAGCAGAAAAATGCAGGAAATTACTTTTTTAATGCAGTATTTTTCAAATCTGGAGACTTTGGGATATTTATCTCCCATTCTTTTACTTTTGGGGCTTTTTACAGACCAGACATGTCGTTGATGTCACTGTTTACCAAACAGCATAAAATGATGCAATATATGTTAAATACATGGTTTATACATGTGATTACTGGGGTTCCATTTATTCTGATTACCTCATTTGGGCGTGCACATTTGCCGCGCACAAACCTACCTCTTTTGGATTCGGAAAGGTCGGCATGTATGTAATACTGAACGCTGTATTTCTCACAGTTTTACAAATAACATATGTGCAGCATATAAGTATTTAAAGTGGGAGAGCTGTACACTTTTAAAAGAGGTATTGTGCAAAATCCTGTAATGTCTGTTTCCTGTCCCTCAGTGACTGTTTCCTGTCCCTCTGTGTCTGCTTCCTGTCCTGCAGTGTCTGTTTCCTGTACTGTAATGTCTGTTTCCTGTCCTGTAATATCTGTTTCCTGTCCCTCTGTGTCTGTTTCCTGTCCTGCAGTGTCTGTTTCCTGCCCTGCAGTGTCTGTTTCCTGTCCCTCAGTGACTGTTTCCTGTCCCGCAGTGACTGTTTCCTGTCCCCCTGTGTCTGTTTCCTGTCCTGCAGTGTCTGTTTCATGTCCCTCAGTGTCTGTTTCCTGTACTGTAATGTATGTTTCCTGTCCCTCTGTGTCTGTTTCCTGTCCTGCAGTGTCTGTTTCCTGTCCCTCAGTAACTGTTTCCTGTCCCTCTGTATCTGTTTCCTGTCCTGCAGTGTCTGTTTCCTGTCCCGCAGTGACTGTTTCCTGTCCCTCTGTGTCTGTTTCCTGTCCATCAGTGTCTGTTTCCTGTCCTGCAGTGTCTGTTTCCTGTCCCGCAGTGACTGTTTCCTGTCCCTCAGTGTCTGTTTCCTGTCCCTCAGTGTCTGTTTCCTGTCCCTCAGTGACTGTTTCCTGTCCTGTAGTGACTGTTTCCTGTCCCTCAGTGTCTGTTTCCTGTCCCGCAGTGACTGTTTCCTGTCCCTCAGTGACTGTTTCCTGTCCCGCAGTGACTGTTTCCTGTCCCTCTGTGACTGTTTCCTGTCCCGCAGTGACTGTTTCCTGTCCCTCAGTGTCTGTTTCCTGTCCCGCAGTGACTGTTTCCTGTCCCTCAGTGACTGTTTCCTGTCCCTGCAGCTGTACGAGATCCTGGCCCGGACGCCGTACGGTTCGATGAAACGTGGGGAGGTTGGGATCGACCGTCTGCTGAGCGAGGGGGTCTTCACTGCAGCCTACCCACTGCACGAGGTGAGGTCATAACCCGGCAGGTGGGAGCGTACCGTATTGACCCGAAGATACAATTTTTTCCGTCTTATATTCGGGGTCTAGACTTTTCGATGCAATGTATAATCGCCAAACGAGTGTTCCCCCAAACGAGACACCGTCTTAAAGGTCCCCTATTGTACTGTGTTTCATCAATATACCAGGTCTCAGATATATCCAGAGCCTGTCTCTGATTGGCTGAAACACCAAACAGATCATTGCAGCATTACCCATACTCCCCTCTGTTTCAGCCCTGTTTCCAAAGTGCTGATTCTCTGTCTGTTACTTTAGATGAAAATAAGGAGCCCCCCCCCACGCCCCTCTGAGAGACATTTGGTTACAAAGAACTCAATGGAGCTCAAGGAGGAGATACAGGTGATAAGGTGTGGGGGGGGCACCTTGGTTGCTGATTGGCTAATGGTTACACAAGACAAAAGGACATCATCAAGTGGCCAAAATCTGATCAGCTCATTTTCAGACAGGTTTTTATAGAAATGGATCAAAAAGAGAGAGAATCTTTGTTCCTGAAACTTTCAGAGTCTCTTTCCACAGAGGGGACACATGTTGATGTAGAAGAGACATGAAGAAGAGGGGACACATGTTGATGTAGAAGAGACATGAAGGAGAGGGGACACATGTTGATGTAGAAGAGACATGAAGAAGAGGGGACACATGTTGATGTAGAAGAGACAAGAAGAAGAGGGGACACATGTTGATGTAGAAGAGACAAGAAGAAGAGGGGACACATGTTGATGTAGAAGAGACATGAAGAAGAGGGGACACAAGTTGATGTAGAAGAGACATGAAGAAGAGGGGACACATGTTGATGTAGAAGAGACATGAAGGAGAGGGGACACATGTTGATGTAGAAGAGACATGAAGAAGAGGGGACACATGTTGATGTAGAAGAGACAAGAAGAAGAGGGGACACATGTTGATGTAGAAGAGACAAGAAGAAGAGGGGACACATGTTGATGTAGAAGAGACATGAAGAAGAGGGGACACATGTTGATGTAGAAGAGACATGAAGAAAAAGGGACACATGTTGATGTAGAAGAGACATGGAGAAGAGGGGACACATGTTGATGTAGAAGAGACAAGAAGAAGAGGGGACACATGTTGATGTAGAAGAGACATGAAGAAGAGGGGACACATGTTGATGTAGAAGAGACATGAAGAAAAAGGGACACATGTTGATGTAGAAGAGACATGAAGAAGAGGGGACACATGTTGATGAAGAAGAGACATGAAGAAGAGGGGACACATGTTGATGTAGAAGAGACATGGAGAAGAGGGGACACATGTTGATGTAGAAGAGACATGAAGGAGAGGGGACACATGTTGATGTAGAAGAGACATGAAGAAGAGGGGACACATGCTGATGTAGAAGAGACATGAAGGAGAGGGGACACATGTTGATGTAGAAGAGACATGAAGAAGAGGGGACACATGTTGATGTAGAAGAGACAAGAAGAAGAGGGGACACATGTTGATGTAGAAGAGACATGAAGAAGAGGGGACACATGTTGATGTAGAAGAGACATGAAGAAGAGGGGACACAAGTTGATGTAGAAGAGACATGAAGAAGAGGGGACACATGTTGATGTAGAAGAGACATGAAGAAGAGGGGACACATGTTGATGTAGAAGAGACAAGAAGAAGAGGGGACACATGTTGATGTAGAAGAGACAAGAAGAAGAGGGGACACATGTTGATGTAGAAGAGACATGAAGAAGAGGGGACACATGTTGATGTAGAAGAGACATGAAGAAGAGGGGACACATGTTGATGTAGAAGAGACATGAAGAAAAAGGGACACATGTTGATGTAGAAGAGACATGAAGAAGAGGGGACACATGTTGATGTAGAAGAGACATGAAGAAGAGGGGACACATGTTGATGAAGAAGAGACATGACGAAGAGGAGACACATGTTGATGAAGAAGAGACATGACGAAGAGGGGACACATGTTGATGAATAAGAGACATGACGAAGAGGGGACACATGTTGATGTAGAAGAGACATGAAGAAGAGGGGACACATGTTGATGTAGAAGAGACATGAAGAAGAGGGGACACATGTTGATGTAGAAGAGACATGGAGAAGAGGGGACACATGTTGATGTAGAAGAGACATGGAGAAGAGGGGACACATGTTGATGTAGAAGAGACATGAAGAAGAGGGGACACATGTTGATGTAGAAGAGACATGAAGAAGAGGGGACATATGTTGATGTAGAAGAGACATGACGAAGAGGGGACACATGTTGATGTAGAAGAGACATGACGAAGAGGGGACACATTTTGATGTAGAATAGACATGGAGAAGAGGGGACACATTTTGATGTAGAAGAGACATGGAGAAGAGGGGACACATGTTGATGTAGAAGAGACATGAAGAAGAGGGGACACATGTTGATGTAGAAGAGACATGAAGAAGAGGGGACACATGTTGATGTAGAAGAGACATGGAGAAGAGGACTTTGCATAATAGGTGACCTGCACGGTAACGCAGCAACAGGAGGGATAGAGATGGAGAGACACAGAGACCAACTCCAACAAAGCGGTTCAAAAGTAGGCGAGTTAATAAACACATAATCCCTCACATTGTCACATTATTATTTGATTGCAATCTAGCCTGTTTTGTTCTCCGGGTTAGGAACATGTGAACGCAATGTGTGATGAGTCTTATCATTATTTTCCATAAAACATTTTTCTTAATAAAAACAAGATTTGGTTTTCAAAAAGGTATTTTTCCAAAAGTTAGTCTTGAAAGAGAGCGGACGTGTTATAATCAGGTAATCAGGGACATGTTATAATGACGTGTTATAATCAGGGACGTGTTATAATCAGGTAATCAGGGACATGTTATAATCAGGGACGTGTTATAATCAGGGACGTGTTATAATCAGGGACATGTTATAATGACGTGTTATAATCAGGGACGTGTTATAATCAGGGACATGTTATAATCAGGGACGTGTTATAATCAGGGACGTGTTATAATCAGGGACATGTTATAATGACGTGTTATAATCAGGGACGTGTTATAATCAGGGACGTGTTATAATCAGGGACGTGTTATAATCAGGTAATCAGGGACGTGTTATAATCAGGGACGTGTTATAATCAGGGACGTGTTATAATCAGGGACATGTTATAATGACGTGTTATAATCAGGGACGTGTTATAATCAGGGACATGTTATAATCAGGGACGTGTTATAATCAGGGACATGTTATAATGACGTGTTATAATCAGGGACGTGTTATAATCAGGGACGTGTTATAATCAGGGACGTGTTATAATCAGGGACGTGTTATAATCAGGTAATCAGGGACGTGTTATAATCAGGGACGTGTTATAATCAGGGACGTGTTATAATCAGGTAATCAGGGACGTGTTATAATCAGGGACGTGTTATAATCAGGGACGTGTTATAATCAGGTAATCAGGGACGTGTTATAATCAGGGACGTGTTATAATCAGGGACGTGTTATAATCAGGGACATGTTATAATCAGGTAATCAGGGACTTGTTATAATCAGGGACGTGTTATAATCAGGGACGTGTTATAATCAGGTAATCAGGGACGTGTTATAATCAGGGACGTGTTATAATCAGGGACATGTTATAATCAGGGACGTGTTATAATCAGGGACGTGTTATAATCAGGTAATCAGGGACTTGTTATAATCAGGGACGTGTTATAATCAGGTAATCAGGGACTTGTTATAATCAGGGACGTGTTATAATCAGGGACATGTTATAATCAGGGACGTGTTATAATCAGGGACATGTTATAATCAGGGACGTGTTATAATCAGGGTCGTGTTATAATCAGGGACGTGTTATAATCAGGGACGTGTTATAATCAGGTAATCAGGGACTTGTTACAATCAGGGACGTGTTATAATCAGGGACGTGTTATAATCAGGTAATCAGGGACGTGTTATAATCAGGGACGTGTTATAATCAGGGACGTGTTATAATCAGGGACGTGTTATAATCAGGTAATCAGGGACGTGTTATAATCAGGGACGTGTTATAATCAGGTAATCAGGGACGTGTTATAATCAGGGACGTGTTATAATCAGGGACGTGTTATAATCAGGGACGTGTTATAATCAGGTAATCAGGGACTTGTTATAATCAGGGACGTGTTATAATCAGGGACGTGTTATAATCAGGGACGTGTTATAATCAGGTAATCAGGGACTTGTTATAATCAGGGACGTGTTATAATCAGGGACGTGTTATAATCAGGGACGTGTTATAATCAGGGACGTGTTATAATCAGGTAATCAGGGACTTGTTATAATCAGGTAATCAGGGACGTGTTATAATCAGGTAATCAGGGACTTGTTATAATCAGGGACGTGTTATAATCAGGGACGTGTTATAATCAGGGACGTGTTATAATCAGGTAATCAGGGACGTGTTATAATCAGGGACTTGTTATAATCAGGGACGTGTTATAATCAGGGACGTGTTATAATCAGGGACGTGTTATAATCAGGTAATCAGGGACGTGTTATAATCAGGGACGTGTTATAATCAGGTAATCAGGGACTTGTTATAATCAGGTAATCAGGGACGTGTTATAATCAGGGACGTGTTATAATCAGGTAATCAGGGACGTGTTATAATCAGGGACGTGTTATAATCAGGTAATCAGGGACTTGTTATAATCAGGTAATCAGGGACGTGTTATAATCAGGTAATCAGGGACTTGTTATAATCAGGGACGTGTTATAATCAGGGACGTGTTATAATCAGGGACATGTTATAATCAGGGACGTGTTATAATCAGGGACGTGTTATAATCAGGGACATGTTATAATCAGGGACGTGTTATAATCAGGGACGTGTTATAATCAGGGACGTGTTATAATCAGGGACGTGTTATAATCAGGGACATGTTATAATCAGGGACATGTTATAATCAGGGACGTGTTATAATCAGGGACGTGTTATAATCAGGGACGTGTTATAATCAGGGACGTGTTATAATCAGGGACGTGTTATAATCAGAGTCGTCTTATATTCCGGTCAGTACGGTACTCTGACCTTTGACCTCAGCGTTAGGAGGGAAGGTGCATTGTGAGACACGCTGAAGGGTACACTTCCTGTGGTTCTGTTCCATCTGACAGCGGCTGTATCAACCTTTTCTCCTTCTATGTTTGCTCTTTGTTTGCAGGGTGGGTTCCAGCCGCCCAGCCCCCCAGTGCCCCCCCAGTCTTTAGCTCTGAGACAGATCCTGTACTCGCACTGGGCCACCTGGTCCTCCTGGAGGAGCTACCAGCCTCTGGACCACATCAGGGAATACTTCGGAGAGAAGATAGCGCTTTACTTCGCCTGGCTTGGTAATTACCACATGAGTAACTAACCCACCTCTGAGAGACCCCACAGAGTGTCCACAGCAGGTACGAGCTTCTCATCTGCACACCAACAACCCCAAACCTTTCCACACATCCTCGTCTAATATATACGCGCGGCACGAAAGAGAGCTAAATGCTTTTCACACGCGGTGCCTGTGCAACATCCTCGGGATCACATGGCGGGACAAGGTCACGAACGAGGCGTGCTGGCGCGTACGGGCAGCAAGTCAAAAAACAGCGACATGGTCAAAAAACTGTTGCTCTCTTCCCAACAGGTTGAGGTCACCTAAAGACCCTGTGCCCCATGCGCCATCTAGTGCTACAATACAAACATACAGATGGGCACTGCTCGGGAATCACTCTCCTAGATATCCACCTTTTGCCCTTTGACGGTTAAGACCAACCCTGACGTCTGCTATCTGCCTTGAGGAAGGGGCTGCTTCAGCCATATGTTGTTGTTCCCAGTTTGTGAGCGGGGAGCTCTCGGTCACAGATGGTCTATTGTTGTGGGGACACTGGAACACTTCCTTCTTGGGGTTTGTGGACTCCAAGCTGTGAGATCTTCGAGGCCATAAGCGTCCGACGCAAGTAATTCAGTGTTCCCAGCTGTTTAGTCTATCTCCCCAAATACGTTGATGACTCTCTGAACGAGTGAAAAGGTCTATCGAGAGAGAGCCGCTTGAGAACTGACGAGTCCACTCCACGTGAAGTCAGAACCTCTGGCTCTTTGACTGGTCT